>NW_008654508.1:3983-26629 GCF_000695815.1 Acanthisitta chloris
TGATTCAATTATTCAGAGGTTATTTAACAGAATCATAGAATTATATGCAGAGACTTAGAAAACATCCACCACTACCCCCCAGGTACTGCCCATGCAGAGTGTCCTCCTGCAACCCACTGCTGCCACATGTCCCCCTAGAGATGTAAGAGAAACAGCAAACAGCAGGACTCTAAGGGGTTTTTTTACTCTCATGGTTTGAAGTGTCAAAGCACACCCTTGAGGAGGGGGAGTCCTTCTGACAGTGAGTGCTTGCCCAGCCCCATGTTACTTACTGTCCTTTCAGCATCATGGTAAATCTCTCTTGCTTCCTCAAATGAACACTTCTCTTCCATGCATTCTCGCTCTAGTGACCCCAGTTTTAGCTCTTCAAAGAAGCTGTTGGCTCGTCTATGCCTTTGCAAAATGCTGTTTGCCTCTTCCTGTTTTAGAAAGACTGAAAAAACAGTGGCATGTTCTGTTTGTCACACAGCTGCACTCCCCAGGCAGAGAGCATGAGGGGACCATCTCTCCCTGGAAGGTTTTCTGCTTCCCAAGCTTTTTCTGAGAGTGAAGAAATGGGCAAATGTGAAAGGGATTCCTTTCTCTGGCCTGTCTCACAGGTAATGGGGCAGCACATGACTGTTACAGAGACCAGTGCTCAGGAGAAGATGACATGTTACACCAGTGCTGTATGCCAATGATTCCTGAGGTACCTGCATGTCATACAGCAGGTCCTAACAGGTTTCCTGTTTTCTTCAGACAGTTCTCTTCAGTTCAAGCAGCTGAAGAGCCTGTGTTGGTGTATCTAGCACTGCTGTACATGGTAACGCTTGATTTCCCTGTGCTTGCTACAGTAGGTCTCTTGGTGGCAGGTGGACAACACTCATCCCTTCACCCACAGTCATACATCTCACACTCCTTCACCTCTTCAGTTGGACCTGAAGAAGGGACTTAGCCCACCACTAGTAGACCACAATTTACAAACCACTGCTTTAACACATTTATCTTTAGTTTTTTTTCTGTACAGAAGCTGCATTAAGCCGCAGAGAAAGGTTGGATGATGCTGATTGCATTTCCTAGTGGAGCCTGTGGATGGCTCCTAGGTCCTGTCAGCACCACAGATCACAGCCACGGTGGGGATGCTTCTCCTCGTGTGTCTCTACCATGCTTTGGAAAGACGTGGGGTACACAGGTTTGATAGCAGGCAGCAGCAGAGCTCGTTGCCTAGAGCTTCATCAGCTTGCAGCTGACAGAACTGATACCATCGTCTCCATGCTGACCTGCTCCTCAGCCTTAGGATTCAAGCATACTACACTATGCTCTCCTAGTATAATTCAGGATAAGGACCAGGAGGTCCCAGTGCTGCTGTGTGCTTTTGCTCCATGCATTAAACAGAATGAGTCTTGAAAGCATTCATTTTCTTCTTTCTTCCCCCCTCATGTCAGTAGAGAGGCTCCATGACTACAACTTGCATTTCAGCACTTCAGCTGTTTCACCTGGGATTGTGAGTAGTTTGGGGGGTTGAGGATGGTGCATATCACCTCCTTTCCCCAGGACATTCTCCACTATGTGACCCCTGAAAGACCTGGAGTTACTTTCTACCTCCTGGAAGAGCCCCAAGGGATGCTAAGACTCATGTGTGTCTCCACCAACATACAACAAAATCAATGCTGAGAGGGCTTATCCCAGACTGTTGAGACCCTCTCTAAACATTTGTGTCTAATCAGAATATTTGCTGAATTCCATGTGAAATAGTGGTAATTTCCCCCTGTGTTTCAAAGTTACTTGAAGGAATGAAGCATTGTATGGCATGCACTGAATTTATCCCAGGGTCTTCATATAAACATTTGGTCATTATAGCAATGTCAGCTGAGTCTTTCTGCTGTGATATAAGTCAGGCTCTATGCATTTAACATGGCATTTCTTAAAGGCTTTTAATTAACCTTATACCCTGGAAAGAAAGCACAATCACCAGTGCATGGGCATGGACTGACAGAGGAGTGTGCCAGGACACATGTCTGGGGACACCCACCCACTTTTATTTTGAACACTTCTGACTTTTTTCCATATTCTCCCAGCTTTCCTCACTGCAGTGCAGGAGACCCAGTCAGTGGCTAACTGGGAATCTGAAAGCACTGGATCTACTTTATTAATATGGGAGCTGATTTTCAGGCATGTACTGAAGCCACTGAGCTACTTCCTCAGTACCTTCTCCTGCTGCCAAAACTGGTTGGATCCTCATCACTTTAATTACTCCTCAGCTGAATGATAAATATTGATGCTTTGCTATGAAAACTGACCCAGTTCACTACGAAATAATAAATCCCAGTTTTCTTCTTCACATACTGGGCAGGCAGCTGGTGGTTTGCCTGCTGTCTGTGCAATGAGATGATAGAATCATTTAGCAGTCTAGAAGTGCTTTCCATAGTTGGCAGAACAAGTGCATGGAGCCACAACTGAGAGCAACCAGGAGCCCTAGAACAACTCCTAGGCACAGCAGGAGACAGGACAAACATGCAACAGTGCTGAAAACTTGCAGTGGAAATTGTCTCAGTAGGAGGAAAGAGGTTCATTGCCAGCAAATATGATTACAGCCATTATCCTGCAACATACCTGCATCCAAAGAAAGGGGGATCAGTAGCAGAAAGCAGAGAGACAGAGCCACACACTGCCTGGAAATCATGATGAACCCTGTGAGCCAGTGACCTGGTAGTGTATTGACATTTCAGCAAGGACTGTTTGGCCGAAGAGCTCAGCCTCAAATGCTCGGAGCCAGAGGAGGGGCTGGAGAGTCAGGGAAACAGCAAAAGATCCATGACAGCTTGGCCAGCTGAGCAGAAATCCTCCAATGTGCCCTTTTCACACGGGCAGGGAGCTTGGTTTTGCAGAGGGCTCTCCTGACCCATGCAAAGGCTCTGCTGATCACAAAAGTTGTTATTCCCAGGCCTTTGTTTTCCAGCTAATGCATAAATGCTGGGAAGTTCCATATGACTGGCACTAACCTGGCTGCACAGCCCCACGTGCAGAGAGCTGTGATGTGAGATTTCTCTTGCATCAGCAGGCAAGATATGGCCTTTCAGTGCTTTGGAGTATGATTGAACCACTGACATCTGTCTTTTCCCATTTCTCTGTTACCAATTGAAACTTCTACCTGAATTTATTTGGCGACACTGATTAACCAGCAAGAGACACCCTACAGTGTTTCTCTCCATCTTTCCTGCCAGACCCATGTGGCCTGCACACGTTGTACCAGCTGGATGAGGCACTGAGCTGATCCATGTTGTACTTCATTAGTCATGAGGGTTTAAGGGGCTAAGCTGCAGCCAAAGTTTTACCTGGAACATAAGCAGTCCTCTGATTTAATGGAAATCAATTCATGGCATCAGACTGGACAGTTGAAAACATTCTTAGGGAAATATTTACTTAAGATAGCAGCAAGGTAAAGAGCATGTTTGTCTATGAGAAGTGAAGCATTGCCTAAATGGTGGAGTATTTTCCAGTCTGTTTTCCATTTCCTGGGTGGAAAGGAAGGAGACTCAGCCCTGATCTGAATGCTACAGCAAAGGAAAGAAGTAGCTTGATTTTTACTTTGCTGACAAACCTCATTGTAATTCTCTGCAGGAGTTGTGACTGCTTAGGAAAGTTGGACTTCTGGCTGTTCTTTGCGGTGCTGTTAGTGGTGGCACACAGCTGGATGTTTGGCTTTGAAAGTCCAGTGATTCTCCCCCTCTGCTCTGCTCTCCTGAGACCCATCTGGAATACTGCACACAGTTCTGGTGTCCTCAATGTAAGAAGGACATGGAACTGTTGGAGCAAGTCCAGAGGAGGCCACGAAGTTGCTAAGAGGACTGGAGCATCTCCCCTATGAAGGCTGAGGGAGTTGGGGCTGTTCAGCCTGGAGAAGAGAAGGTTGTGTGGAGACCTCAGAGCACCTTCCAGGAGCTGAAGGGGCTCCAGGGAAGCTGCAGAGGGACTCTGTGTTAGGAGCTGCAGGGACAGGACAAGGGGCAATGGGCACAAATTGAAGGAGGGGAAATTTAGTTTCAATATTAGGCAGAAGTTTTCCCTATGAGGGTGGTGAGACACTGGCCCAGGTTGCCCAGGGAGGCTGTGGCTGCCCCAACCCTGGCAGTGTTCACAGCCAGGTTGGCTGAAGCCTTGAGCAACCTGATCTAGTAGGAGGTGTCCCTGCCCAGGGCAGGGGTTGGGGCTGGATGATCTCTAAGGTTCCTTCCAACCCCTAAAATTCTATGATTCTATGAAATCACTTTCCCCAGAGGCAACATCCAGGCACTCCTCAGGATTGCAGCCTGGCTAATTCCCAGCAGCCCTGTTCCTGGGATGTTTGGGAATGGATGGCAGGTCCTGTCCTAAGCAGAGGAAGTAGGACAGTTACTGGAAAGCAAAAGAAACTACAGCAGCTCTACTCTGCTTTTTGGGAACCCTCTCCACACCTGCCAAACTGATCCTCATGCCTTGTTTGTGTGCCTTTGGCAGTGAGTTGGAAATAACAAGGGCATATTAGGCTTAGCAAGACCAAAGCTAAGCTTGTGGAACCTCCTTGAAAGTTTCTTGTTGTCTCCTCTTCTTGCAGGAAGATTTAGAAGTCTTGTCTCCTCTTCTTGCAGGAAGATTTAACCCCATGTAGCTGAATGAGTCAGGCAGATCAGAGCCTGAAGTTCTGCCTTCCATACCCGAGACCAGCCAGGAGCTGCACCTGTGTTTCCTTAGGATGGGTTGGTATCTCCCTGCCAGGGAGGCTGAGGAGGTTTCCACTCCACGGCAGCATTGCAGCACCTCTGCACCATGGTACCCCTTAGCTTTCTTCCTAATGTGCAGATCCTGTACATCCCTTAGGGCAATATTTTCCTTCTGTCTTCCTTTGTCTCTTGGCATTCCTTAAATATGAAAGATTTGGCTTTCATTTCTTGGGAGTACAGCCAAAGTATTGTTATTTTTAGAGCCCAATTGGCAGGAACAAGGGTTAGTTCATATGGGGATCATCCTTTTTCCAAATAAAATTAATGCAATTAGGCTCCAGCAGGGATGAGCCTGGAGGGTCACTGCAGATTCAGCACTCCCAGGACTTCAATACAGCTCTTCACTCATGAACTTCATACTTACAGATCTTACCACAAAGCTGTTTCCTACTAACTTCAGCTGGGCCACTTCTTTGCTTAAAGGGCTGTGTTTTTAGAAACATGGAATTAGAGAGTGTTAAGGGGTTGGAATGGACCTTGAAGAGCATCCAATCCCAACCCCCTGCCACGGGCAGGGCCACCTCCCACTAGACCAGGTTGCTCAAGGCCTTATTCAACCTGGCTTTGAACACTGCAAGGGTGTTTTAAAGATCTTCCCTTCCTTACTGTCCTAGATCCCAGTTTCAGCTGGGATCAGTTGGTTTCAGCTGGCACGGAGTTAATTTTCTTCTCAGTAGCTGGTACAGTACTGGGTTTGGGTTCAGTATGAGAATTAGGTTGCTAACACACTGATATTTGGGTAGTTGCTGAGCAGTGCTTACCCTAAGTCAGGGACTTTGCAGTTTTCCATGCTCTGCCAGTGAGGAGCTGCACGAGAAGCCATGAGCTGAAGCCCAAAGCTGAACACAACACTCACTGCCTTCATTGCATTGGTTTAATAGTCACTGATCACAATAGTGATTTATTTACCATCTGAGGTATTGTGTTTGTTCTCAGGGCTGTATTATGCAACCATTATTTGAAACATTTGTTCACAGTTCAGGTGTTTATCACCCATGGGGCCTGGGCTAAGGCTATTGTTGTGTTGTACTTCCTAGTGTCAGTTTATGATCTGATAGAATCGCTGGAGTGTGTTCTCAGCATTGCTGTCACCTCTGTATTTTGGGAGCCATCTGTTGGGAACTAGTAATAATTACATCTTTAGCCTTTTATCCTTGCAGCATCAACTTATGGGAGATTTTCCCCTCCCTCCCTCCCTCCCTTCCTTCCTTCCTCGAGATATTGCCCAGGGAGATGGCAGAGTCACCATCCCTGGATGTGTTGAAGAGGCATCTGGATCTGATGCTGGAGGATCTGGTTTAGGGCTTAGGGGTTCCAGCAGTGACTGTGAGCAGGTGCACAATAAGCTATGATATTTCACACCAGAACTGTGTGCAGTATTCCAGGCGGGTCTCACCAGAGCAGAGTAGAGGGGGAGAATCACCTCTTTTGACCTGCTGCCCACACTCCTTGGCTGCAGCCCAGGATTCCATTGGCTTTCTGGGCTGAGCTCACACTGCAGCTCATGAGGAGCTTCTCATCCACTGTCACTCCCAAGTCTTTCTCCTCATTGCTGCTCTCAGTTCCTTCCCCATCCAACCTGTAGCTGTGCCTGGGATTGCCATGGCCCAGATGTAGGACCTTGCACTTCATTTGGTTTCACTCTATGAGGTTTGCATCGTTCCACCTCTCAAGGCTGTTAAGGTCCCTCTGGATGTCCCATCCCTTCCCTCCAGCTGTGACTGCCCCACACACTTGGTGTGGTCAGGGAACTTGCTGAGGGTGCACTCAATGCACTGTCCATGTCACTGACAGAGATGTTGAACAGTGTTGGCCCCAGCACTGACCCCTGAGGGACACCAGTGACCCCTGAGGGACACCACTCCTCACTGGCTCCACATAGACAATGAGCCACTGACCACAACTTTCTTACACTAGTGTAAGAAAGCACTAGGTACTCCCAAGGGAAGTCTGATAGTGCTCCACCCACCAAATCCACGTCTCTTCAATTGAGAGACACCCTTCAACCTCTCTGTTTTCATATGATACTCAAAATAAACTTTCAAGCCTGAGACAAAACAAACCCCAGAGCATGTCTATACAAAGGCATTCAGCAAGAAGTGCTGAAATTTATTCAAATTAATTACAGCAGAGACCTCTGAACTTCTAATTCACAACAGCAGTAAAAAAAGGAAATGGTGAAATGGGTTGTATTAAAGTGCAATGATGTGGAGAAAACCATTGAAATAACACAAGTGAGGTGAGAAATGAAAGTCTCATCCTATCAAAGACAGCAATACATAAGTAAATTATGTTACAGATCATTTACAAAATAACTTACATAGGTGAAGATAAGCTGAACCTCATGGTGCCATTCCACTGTTAAATATCAGACTAAATATTCCTGGTCAGCACAGTATTCTATGGGGTAATTAAAAAAAAAAACAAAACCAAAAAACAGACCAGAGGATTTCTGGGGTGAAAAAGATGCCTGAAGTAAAACCCTGATCAGCCTCTGCATTGCAGGATTGCAAGAAACCTAAGTCTTTATGAATTGTAAAGTGACACATTCAGCAGCATGAAGACTATAAATACATCTTTTATATTGGTACATCGTATCTACACACATGTACATATCTACACACACATACACACACAACCTATGCCTAAATCTATGTGTGTGTATATATGGTTCAGTTTGTACTGACCATGATCAGCTGCATTTTGACTGCATTTGGGCTAGGTTGTTTCTACAAGCCAGGAGTAAGTTCATCCTTTAGAGTGTTTGTCCTTTGAGTTTCCTAAGCTGCAGCCTCTAAAACATAAAATCATAGAATTTAGGGGTTGGAATGGACCTCATAGATCCATTCCAACCCCTAAAATTCTATGATCCAAATCGAAATTCTGGCATAAAGACAGACCTCAGGGCTCAGCCATCGGAGGGGCTGATGATTAACAGGAGATCCTGTTGACATGATCTGCTGTGCCTCCTGATCCTGAAAGATTAGTCCACATAATTTGTGAGCAATATGGTTCATGAATCAGTTAAAAATCTGTTGCCATCTAAGAGAAGGTATTTGCAATGGATAGGAATGAATACAATATTCCATACATGTTGTTTGTGATGATGTGCAAAGAACATCTGACAACGTGAAAATCTACACCATTGGCTTACATCACACCTTGAAAAGTGGTGAGTTTAGCATCATCCTTCTTTTAAAAATAGAATACTTAACTATAGCATAAATATGATTCTCCTCTATGGTTTTTTTTTTACCTCCTGTGCTCCCCTTTTATAGTAAAAATTATGTCATTGCTTTTTTTCCCCTCTTTCAACGAATGTGGAACAAACACACTATGTTGGATTTCCAGCCCTCACAGGTTTGTCTGAAAGAAGGTTCTTGACACACAATAGTTTCCTCTGCATGTTCTTTGTGAGAGCTGGAAGTAACCCCATGAAAAAAGTTGTTCAGTGAGTAAGAACATTTGTGTTTCATTGTGTATGGAACAAGACACGACTAACCTGCCGAGGCTACGTAAACACAGTGAGCTTGGTAAAGGATTTGGTTGTGAGGCCAAAATGCCTCAGAAAACAGCTATGCCATTGCACACATCATTCAAAGGTTGGAAAGGGTAAAGTAGTAGTTTCTTTTGATGCTGTTGTGGTCAGTGAATTGGTCATGGCTGCACTGCAGTCTCTAGGGAGCAGAAGAATATCCTGAAGACTCAAGCAAAAAGGGTGGACCAAACCTCCTTCCTCATTACTGTCAGAGTCCCATTCACTGCACTGCCCGAGGTATGTCCTGGGAGAATGGATTTCTGGGGGACAGGAATTTGTAAACTTGGATTTGTTTTCCTCACATCTATGCTGTACAGTGATTGCTATGTTATTAGTTTACAAAGAGCATTTAGCACTGAACACATTTTGTTTGCTCCCCTTCAGGTTCTGGTGGTTAGGGACTGATACAGTTCTGCAGAAACCTGATTGTGTGTCAAGGAGAAAATGTGTTTTGTGCTACCAGCTCAGCAGCTTCAGACTTCAGAGCAGAAACCTCTACAAAACCCTATTTCAAATCATCCAACTTTTATTTCCAACGTCACATTCCATGCACTTTTCATTGCCATCTTCTGGGAGAACCTGTAGAAGTCACCACTAGGAATACTCCGAGCTGGCAACACAGAACTGGTGGTCCTCCAGTGGAATCCAATGTCCAGAACTCTGCAGCAAATGAGTCTCCAGATTTACCTTCCATGGAGATGGGATGAAGGTTCCATACTAGCCCTTAATGTCAGAGAAGCTGGTGCTGCTGACGTTGCAGCTGTCACTGCAACTTGATGATGTGCTCAAAGTGCTGGAGGCAGTGCCTGATTCTGGGAAAGAAAAAGAAAACCACAAAAAAACATTTTATGGTGGTTGTTTTACATGACTTTCTTTTGCTAATAGGAATCTTCAGAGACACAATCATCTCATTAAATAAGTAGCCTACCAGAGCTGCTTAAAGATTGAGCTGATTTTGAGTTGCCTATGAGCATCAGCAGACTGTTTGCTGGGATCCAGCCTTCTCTACCACTGCTCAGGTTCTTTACATACCTAAAAAAAAATTATATACATAAAAGCAGTTAGACATCAGATTGCTTCATTTGAGGCCTTTGAAAGCTTTGCCCTAAAACATCTGCCTTCCCAACACAGCTCTGCCTAGACACAGTGCCAAACACAGATCTGCGTACCAAAGTCCATCCTCCCCTTCACGAATCAGTTGAACTAGATCTCCACTTTTCACTGTAAATTCTTCAGAAACTCCTTTCTCATAATCAGTCACAACTGTATATTTACCAGGAGTCTAAAGGCACACAGAGGAAAAACAAACAAATTATTTCTGTTGAGCACTTCAAGGTGTGTTGCAGCTTTTGTCATGAAATGTTAGCACTTGGCCCTTCTTTCCCATGCACCTAACAATGCTGGAGGTGGTGTAAATACACAGACTGAGGCAGTAAAACCCTGCTGAGTGATTACATGCAAATTCAGTTCATGAATTCTCACCCCCTGAGAAACATTCAGTGAGATGTTCCAATCACAATTGATGCATAGATCGATAGAAAGCAAAATCAAAAGGCAAAACAGCACCAAACCAAGCTGATAAACTCATGACATGATAGAGGAAGGTGTGGAAGGCTGTGGACACAGTAGCTGAGCATGTCTTTGCTTGACTGCTGGACCATGGCACAAGCAGTCATGACTGCTGCAGGTAGGCACAGATGGACCTTCCAAAGGGGCAAACACAGGGCTGATTTAGGAGAAGGTGATCTTCTCCATTGCCCTAGGAATTTTGCCCAGCTGAGCATTTCAAGGCTGACACTTTCCTTCCTGCAAGCTTCAAAAGCTATATAAAAGTGGTGTGCTAGCACATGCAGTGCGTTGGTGTGGCTTTCTTAGCTCCAAAGCATGTCTGGTTACCAGCTTCATCTCGCCTCCCCCTCCTCCCCCTTCTTCCTCAGCATCCGATGAGTTCAGCGGCTCCTCGGCGCTAGACCAGCCATCGTTCTCTTCAGATGCATCCAGAGAATGGGATGGTTTAGCCCAACCTTTGGGGAACAGACAGCCAATAGTTAACTTCACAGCAGTGAGCCACTGACTGGAAGAAATGTGCTTCTTCCCACTGAAAAGCTCTTAAGTGATCAACATGAACAGGAGAAAAGCTGCACACAAGGAAGTTGTTACAGCCACGGGGTGAAATTCACTGCTGACAAAAGTTGGCCTGTTCCCATCAGAGTAAGTGGAGTTTTAAGAATGCACAGCAGTGAATTTGGCCCTTTGGATTTACACAGAGGGAAAAAGAATGGAGAGAATGCAAACTCCCAACTAGAAAAGCAGCTATTTCTCTCTTATACATAGATGAATGATGGATAGATACTCTGTCCTGGGAGGAGGTAGACAACAGGAATGTCTTCAGCTTTTGGGGAAGGGGATGAACACGCAGGGCTGTCACCCAAAGCAGCCTAACCAGCCTGCTGGAATAAGGGATGGATGGGCATTGCGTCCTTCACACTGCTAAGCACCTAGAGCTGTCAAGAAATTCAGCACAAGCTACAAGCACTCTGCACTTCACCTGGTGAGGCAGCCCATTGGCTAAGGGTCTTCAGGCTGACAGGAGGATACTTGAGCACTCTGACTTATTTTGCTGTTAAAACACTGCACCAAAGGCCACCAGAACACCGATTCTCATTTATTGCCAAGTGTTCCTTTTTCTCTCGCACAGGGTGAAGCATTTAAGGTATTTATGAAGCTGAATCATATTCAGAGTGTACAAAATCCTTTTCCAAAATGAAACTACACTAAGTTTTACTAGTGGGATGCTTTACACTGAGGTCAGCAGCTGTTAATAAATAGGTTAAGCTTATAGTGATAAAAAGGTCATAATAAAAGAGATAAATATTTGTAAGATTTTATTTCAAGCCAAATAGTGACAGCAATGAAACTCAATGAAAAGAATGGAAGGAAGAACAAATCTCCCACTTTTATGTGACTATTAGTGAAATGGAGAAGGCACTGGCACTTTTGCTGTTCACTGCTGCTGAGGTATTTGTCACACAGCTGGTCATGCCAGTGCATTAGGAAAAAGCTGAGCAGCATCAGAGTAAAGCCAAAGGAATCTAAGCATCACAGAAACAAATCACACCCAGGGCACACCAAAGGGAGCAGGAGTTTTACCTCGCCTGCGCTGCTGGATGGCCTGCACAAGATTAGAAGTACTGACCCATTTGTGCCTGTCCAAGGTTAAGAATGAACTTCCATCTGTGGAGAAACTAAGTAATAAATTGCTGCTGTATTCCATGATAATTTCCTTGGAAGCTCATATCTTCTCGGTGGCTGAAACCCTTTCCATTAGTTCCAAGTTAAGAACCAAGCAACAAAAGAAAACTTGATTTCTCCTAATTGTTCTGAGCTCTCTTTAGAAACAGGACCAAGGAGTTGCATGAAAGAAAAAGAAGGTGAAATCACTAAGTGCTCTGTCTGTAGCCTCATGAGACACTGGCACAGGTTGCCCAGGGAGGCTGTGGCTGCCCCAACCCTGGCAGTGTTCACGGCCAGGCTGGATGAGCCTTGAGCAACCTGATGTAGTGAGGAGGTGTCCCTGCCCAGGGCAGGGGCTTGGGACTGGATGATCTCTAAGCTCCATTCCAATCCCTAAAATTCTCTGATTCTATGGTTCATACTCACTGTCATACTCATCTGATACATTTTGGGAAACAGCTCTTGTTCCTCAGCCTTTCTTTTCCTACACTGTGCTGATGTGCTAAGAGTAGACCAGTCTGATCCTGCCACAGCAGCAGAACTTATCCCTCTTTGAGCTGGGGAAGGAGAAGAGATAAAGTGCCAGGAAAGAGATTGGAAGACGCAAGGCAGGAGAGTTAGTAGATGTTTCAAGTTAATTTCCTTGGTTTAGCCTTTTCATAAAGGCTGGGGCAGCACAGCAAAACAGATAATTCTGTTCCAAGGACCAAATAATTTTTTTCTAGCAATGATTAAGGTCTCTCTGCCTTGGAAACCCGAGCGTCTATGAGGAGAGGCTGAGGGAGCTGGGGATGTTCAGCCTGGAGAAGAGGAGGCTCAGGGGAGACCTTCTCACCCTCTGCAACTCCCTGACAGGGGGTTGGAGTCAGGTGGGGGTTGGTCTCTTCTCCCAGGCAACCAGCAGCAGGACAAGAGGGCACAGACTCAAGCTCTGCCAGGGGAGGGTTAGGTTGGATATTAGGAAGAGATTTTTTACAGAGAGAGTGCTCAGGCATTGGAATGTGCTGCCCAGGGAGGTGGTGGATTCACCATCCCTGGAGGTTTTCAAGCTGAGACTGGATGTGGCACTTAGTGCCATGGTCTAGTAACCACAGTAAGGTTGGACTGGATGATCTTTGAGGTCTCTTCCAACCCACTTGATTCTATGATCTGTGTAAAAGGCCATAAAACACCCTTTTCTTTCAGACAGCATTTTCAGAGTCTTAGGATTTCCACAGTACCTGGATGTCTCAGAGGTTTGGCTGCTACCTGCAGAAAATTGACCTTGTAAACTCTCATATACACCCTCATGGTGTTTCTGCATGTGTCCAGCCCAGGATTACTCTGCCTGCTGCTCAGACCAAGTGAATGGCACTGCAGAGTTTCCCCAGCACAGCAGCTGAACCTGTACCATTTCCACAGGTGAGACAAAGACAGAGGCTCTGGAAACGCAGAGAGGAGGTTGATGGAAGGGCTTGAATAGTATTGTCTTTAGAATAGTATGGTGGTACAAACAGAGTCAGGAGGAGAGGGATTGCTCTCCTTGGACTCTAGCTAATTAGCCCCAGAGAATTGCACTCAAACCTTCACCCACAGCCTTGCTGGTTAGAAATGAGTTACTTGAAGTGCTTTCCTGTGCTCTGTGTAGCTGTGAGTTGGGAGCACAGGAGGCAAACTGCTGCAGGGGGGGGTTCAGTTAAGTCACAGGTTGGTTCACAGGGTGATAAAAATTGCCTACTATCACCCAAAGAAAGATGCAACCAGGATGTGACTCCAGTGATAAATGCAGCTCTAAAATGGAAGTTTCTTGTGAGAATGATGATTCCCAACTCTGACTAGAGGACATGAGGTTCAGATTGAATTTTATTTGTTCTCTTTGAAAAGCTAAATCCTCTCCACAAGGGCCACAGTGGCAAAGATGTTAACACATAGAAAACAACCTATCTCACATCAACTGCACACCCTAGGAATCCCAAGAAACACCCAGCTCCTGGTTAATTCTTCAGCAGATCATCTCTTTCCCACTGTCCTCTCCTAAAAACTAGTTAGCCTTTTGATACCAAGGTAAAATTTCAACCAGCTGTGCTATCAAACCCAGTATATACAGAACCTGACAGATCCACTTGGAAAAACACAGCTGATATCAATCCTGCTACACACAACAGGACCATACAGGTCTCCCCAGGGCTCTGCTGTATTACATGAGGGACGTTTGTGGAGTACAAGATGTGGTATCACTGTACCTCTCAAACCAAAAGGAGTTGGGTCACTCACTACTTCATGCCGTTTAGGTTTTTTGTCAGGACTGGTAGGAGAAGCTGCAGGAGGATGAATAGGCAAAAAACACAGAAGAGAGATATTGAAGAACTGGAAGAAAGAGAGTAGGTGGATTGCATGCTAAATACCTTTGAGTTTACACTGGAAAACTAGTGGATTTCTGCAATCTAATTTTAGCTGTCATTGGTCCATTGCAGCAGAAGGAATTCATTATTTACATGTAGTTATTAGAGAATAAATTGACAACTGGATTTTACAGCAATGGGTGAAAAATATATGTAAACTTTTCTAAATGAGATCAACATCAACTGAAAACAATTAACTTCAGTTTCAGACAAACATTACTGAATGAAGCAATGATTTTTATGCAAACTGAGTGCTAACAGCAATACCTGGTCCTGTAAGAAGGATCATTGGCAATGTCTGGCTTTTAGCAGAAGGAGGTGGAGATTCTGTCAAGGCAAGCATGGGATATTAGTGCTCACCTCAGCAGCATTAGATACACAACCCTGGAGTCTCTCCAGAAAGAACTCAAAGGTAATCAGGTTTCAAAAAGGACTTCTGAAAAGATGCTTGGAAGGGGAAAATATACCATGCTCTTGAACAAGTGCCATCATCTTAGTGCAATTCAGGCTGTTCAGAGACAGCTGTTCAAAGCAAGAAGTGACTGTACCAGTGTGATTACTTGGCAGGAGGAAGCAAGAAAGGTCTCAGACTCTTTTTGCCTGGCTTAGAGATAAAACAAGACCAGTTCTGGAAAAAAATAGGGAAATTCAGACACATTCTGCTGTAGTCATGCTTTGGGAATTTTGTTTAGCAAGGGTGCCAATACAGAAATGATCTATAAAAGCTTGATTCCTTTTTGCCAAGTACAAGTGCAGTCAGGGCAGATCCACTGAAGCTAGAAGCAGGCCAGGTGTCTGAGCAGAGGATAACTTTCTTCCTGTTTTTCCTACAGGAATTGGGCACTATAAACTCCTTCCTTGGCCTTGACAGTGAGATTGGAGACATTAGAAGCTGCACTTCTTCCCTTACATCTCCAACAGCCCCACTTTTCCCAGCTGCATCTCCCCCTCCCACTCTGGAGCTGGTTTCTCTTGGCATCTCTCTGTCAGAGGTAATGACTTGGGAACCTAGCTTGACCTTAGAAGAACAAGCTAGTGTGTACACTGAAAACCTATCACATTGCACATTACACACTACTACATACAGAGTGATGATACAACAGTCTAGCTTTTTGGGGGTTTTCCATTACCTTTCTGACCTTTGAGGCTAGTAAAGCTCTGCAGTGTAAAGCGCTTTTTTGACAGTACAGAGCATTCTGAGGTAGACCTACTGTTGGCTACAAAGGAAGAAAGAGACAGAGAAAGACAAGGGAGAAGGCCATGAAAAGATCAAGGCAAAAAGTCATTTGCAGCCCTGCCAGGGCACCTGCATGTGAGGGTGAGAAAGGACAGCTGAAAGTCCAGGGACAACACAAGCAGCTGATTGTTCTCACTGTGCAGGGGCCTGTCCTGCCACTGGTTCAGTAAATCATCTCTGTGATGAGAACCAAATTAAAGAGAAAACAAAACCAAACCCCTCTCTTTAGAACCAGTAATACAAGGAATTTAGCCAGAGGAAGAGACCCCTGAGGAGTTGGGCAGCTCTAAGAGAAGACACTACTGCAGACTCAGGGGTATGAATTGAAGGAGGGGAAATTTGGTTAGATATAAAGGAGAAGTTTTTCCCTGTGAGGGTGGTGAGACACTGGCCCAGGTTGCCCAGGGAGGCTGTGACTGCCTCAACCCTGGCAGTGTTCACAGCCAGGCTGGATGAAGCCTTGAGCAACCTGGTGTGGTGGGAGGTGTCATCATAGGATCATAGAATTTAGAGGTTGGAATGGATAGGCTTCAGGTGTCCCTGCCCATGGCAGGGGATTGGGACTATATGATCTGTAAGGTCCATTCCAACCCCTAAAATTCTATGATTCATAACAAATACTTCCACCTGCTTTTGGCACCATTCACTCTAGATCACTTTGGGCCTGTCCACACCACACACTGGGACACAGAAATCCATCCCAAGCTAAGGACAGATGGGACCAGTACTCTGGTGCAGCCTGGGCAGCACTTTGTGGGTGGGTTAGGATTCCAAACAACAAAATCCTGTTCGCTCAGGAGCGATGCTTCCTTCCCTGCACTACCATGGCTACTCTGCTGGTGGATCTGCCTGTGCATCTGCAGTGCAGACATGCTCTTTGCAATCAAACACAACAGCACGTGTGTGTAAACTCACCTTTGCCTTTCTCAGGGTACTTTGGTGCTACTGGAGTGCTGTAACCTTCTAGACTGGTGAGATCAGCTTTTTTCTCCTCCGTCTTTTTGGTATTTCTGATGTGGTTCCGTGAAGGACTGTTTATTGGAGGGAAATTAAGAGAATCAATCAATTTCCAGCAGATTTTGGTGTGAACAGAGGTAATGACTTTTAGAATCTGGCTGCCTTTTACATACAGATAGACTGAAAGGGGTATAGTCTATTTACATATAGACTGAACCCATTTATTAGCTACTTCCCAGGTCATACCTTCCAGGACTGAAAAAGTCATAAGTGATTGTGAATTTAAAGACCATGAGCACAACCCAAAGGAGAAATTCCTCCCTTAAATGTACTATGGCAGTGCAAGCTACTGAAAACATGGCTCAGGACAACTTCCACTCGCAGTTAACAGATTCCTCCTGAACACACTAAAAGAAAAGAAGGAAAATAAAGGGACAAACTCTGCCTCTCAGAAGCTCTTAACAGTAACAGATGAGGGATGAACAAAGAACAGGCACTGGGATATTGCCCATGGAGGTGGTGCAGTCACCATCCCTGGAAGTGTTGAAGGGGCATCTGGATCTGACACTGGAGGATCTGGTTTAGGGTTTAGGGGTTCCAACAGTGACAGGTTCATGGTTGGACTGGATGATCTTAGAGGTCTTCTCCAGCCTTGATGGTTCTATGAACATAGGTTGGCTCTTGCAACTAGATTCCCATTGCACTTCTATTTGGGAATGGACTAGAGACACCACCCAGATACTTTCCATCTGTGAAATTCTCCCTGAGCAATAAGGTGATGCATAAAAGACTCAGGGCAGAGAACTACCAACACATGTTTGAGCACACATCATGTGCAAACTGAAGGGATGAGCACATGGGCTTAAGGGTAAATACATAGACACATATGATGGAGAAACAGAGTGAGTGGCAGAGGATTAAAAACAGGTGTCAGACAAGGGCAGAAGAGCAGGTGAGAACAGAAGAATATACAGGTTGGTATAGTGAAGGATGGGAAAGAAGCAAAACTTGACTCAGAATTTGGGACACTGGAGGAATTCAAACATCACTTAGGTTAAAAAGGAAAGGAAATTGGAAGAAAAGAAAGAAAAGAGTAAGGGACAAGAGAAAAGATAATACCTTGAAAAAGACAAAAAGGAAGACAACATGACACTGGAAAAGGAAGGAAAAATAATGCAGGTGAAAGAAAAGAACACTGAAAGGAGGAAAAGGCAACTCCATACAACTCTCCTATCTGGAGTGCAATGTATATAATTAGCTGCTCAATGAGCAGACCCATAACACCACCAGGATTTTGGCTGGCACAGCAGATTATTTTTTGGGTTGTTCTCCATCCACTGCTAAAGCCCATGGTGCTGCTGCTCAGTTTAACAGTTCTGGAGATGTATAAACTCCAAAGTTTATATTAAGAAGAGAACTAAAAAATCCTTAAAACACCAGAGCCAGGATTCAGGGATAGGAGTAATGAAGAGCTGCAAACCAGATGTATTAGTACATTTGCTCTCTCTCTATATATATATATGAGTATATTTATAGGCTATATATATTATATGTACACGTGTATAGCCTTGAGCAACCTGATCTAGTGAGGAGATGTCCCTGCCCTGGGCAGGGGGTTGGGACTAGATGATCTCTAAGGTCCATTCCAACCCCTAAATTCTATGATTCTATGATATATACTATTAGTATATTTGCTAGTGTATTAGTATATTTCTCAGCTAGCCAAGCTGATTTGGCAACATATTTACTTACCTTGTACAAGATGATGCTGGGAGAGGTAGAGGCAAACTCTGTGTCTGTTCTAGTGTCCTATGCTGACTTGCTTCTGGAATGGGGGAAAGAAAATGAACTATTAAAATCCATTTATGTCCTGCATAGAGAAGATAGACAGGGCAGGATTTGAAGTTCAAAGAGAAAACAGAAGGAACCATTTTACCTCTGCATGCCTGCAATTGGCTTGTCAGCACCTTTCTGATTTCGTTTACCCAAGTGGCTTTAACTTCAGGGGTTGGTGCCTACCCAGAAATAAATGCAATCAGCCATCAAGCACAGAAGATTCAGTATACAATTAGTTGTATGCCAAAGGACAGCTTTGGGGGAATCCTTCAAGAGGGACAGGCAGAGCTCCCTCTCTAGTTCTTCCATGATCAGAAACTAGTTGTAGCAACTGGAAGATGCTGAGGCAAAGGTTAGGCACGTGCTGCAGTCAAACCCCATCTCCCACAGTATCAGAGAGTCAGTGAGGTTGGAAGGGACCACAAAGGGTCAGCTGGTCCAACCTCCCTACTCCAGCAGGGCCACCCTAGAGCACATGGCTCAGGATTGTGTCCAGATGGGTCTGGAATATCTCCAGTGAGGGAGAATCCACGACCTTTCTGGGTCTGTTCAGTGTGACTGCACAGCAAAGAAGTTCTTCCTCATGCTCAGGTGGAACATCCTGGGCATCAGTTCTTGCTGTTCCCTTTTGCTTTGCTTTCTTGGTTCCCCCACTGAGCAGAGTCTGATCATCCTCTTGGCACTTCCTGTTCATGGACTTGAATCCATTCATGAGGTCCCTCTCAGTGTCTCTTCTGAAGACTGAACAGCCCCAACTCCCTCAGCCTCTCCTTATCACTGAGATGCCCAAGTCCATTAATCATCCCAAGACATCCACTACTCCAGTGACAGCTTTGCTTTCTTGGTTCCCCCACTGAGCAGAGTCTGATCATCCTCTTGGCACTTCCTGTTCATGGACTTGAATCCATTCATGAGGTCCCTCTCAGTGTCTCTTCTGAAGACTGAACAGCCCCAACTCCCTCAGCCTCTCCTTATCACTGAGATGCCCAAGTCCATTAATCATCCCAAGACATCCACTACTCCAGTGACAGCTATGATAATGATGTATACAATATCCTCCATGCATATTGAAAAATATGATTATTTTGCCCCCCAGGAGACTCTTCAATTGAAATATATTAAGAAAGTACCTTATGAACTAATCTGGTGGTTGGTTGTGTTGATTTTTATTTTTTTTTACACTTCCTCATCTTTATCTATTATAACAGAGGAGAAACCCCTCCAGATCTTCTTGGGGTTAGACTTCTACTCCCCTTCTCACTCTCTCTTTTTGTTTTTAAAGTAGTGGCATGTTATTTACCTGGATAATGTAAACTTCTTCCCTTGCATTATACCAGATTTCAAATTTTTTTGCATCACCTTTGACGTTTTCTGTTATTCCAACTGCTGCCATCTGGAAGCAAAGAGAACAGAAGCAGACCTACCACCTTGCAATTACAGTAAGAACAGAAGCAAGAGGCTACTGATATTCTTTGCTACTCTGAAAAGGAAAACCATATTTGGCTTCTTGCTCAAGAATAGCTAATAATATATGATCTGCAATTTGGGCGTAAGAGATTTCTTGCTTTGTATCAGCCTGGCTACCTTGGAGGCAAGAAAGGTTTAGGTGCATTACATTGAGACTGACTTATAGGATGTCTCTTAAAATCCAGACCACCAAATCTTAAACCTATTTTATACTACCCTGGTCTACATCTTGTCTGTGATTAGAATCACAGAACCAGCGAAGTTGGAAGAGACCTCTAGGGTCACTGAGTCCAACCATTAACCTGTCACTGCTGGAACCCCTAAACCCTAAACCAGATCCTCCAGTGTCAGATCCCGACACCTCTTCAGCACCTCCAGGGATGGTGACTCCACCACCTCCCTGGGCAATATCCCAGTGCCTCAACACCACAACAGGGAAAACATTTCTCCTCACATCCAATCTGACTCTGCCCTGGCTCAGCTCAAGGCCATTCCCTCTAGTCCTCTCCCTGCAGCCATGGCAGGACACACATCCCCCACCTCTCTCCAGCCCTGGCAGGGAGTTGCAGAGAGCCAGGAGGTCACCCCTGAGCCTCTTCTCCAGGCTAAACAAACCCAACTCCCTCAGCCCTTCCTCATCCCACAGGTTTTCCAGCCCTTTGCTGCCCTCGTTGCCCTTGGCTGGACTCGCTCCAGTGCCTCAATGGCCTTTGGGCAGTGAGTGCCCAAAGCTGAGCACAGCACTGAGCTGGGACCTCCCCAGTGCCCAGTGCAGGGGGATGAGCACTGCCCTAGTCTGCCATTCAGTTGGCCTAGTACCAGTTGGATTTTCTGAAAGGGAAATTTCTCCCCTGCCACCTCTCCAACAGACCCAAGGTAACACAGACCTGCAGCTCCAGTCAGGTTTGCCAGAAAGAGTGAAGTTCTCAGTGCAATGCTGCAACACAGCTTTGCAGAGAAACTCTGGAATGTTGGCTATGCAGACTAACTCCTCTACCCCAGCCTGGCTGGACTGGCTTGGTGTCTTACATTTAGAGAGTGTTTGTAGCTGTAAGAAGGTGCTTTCTCATATCCCTCTCCGTTCTCTTCTCGCTTTTTGCAGAACAGCACTGCTTTCTCGTGGAGGAAGAGGTGTCTCTGCATTGGCTTGAAACGTGCCAAATCTTTCACCTTTGCATGACCTTTCTTATGATCAGTCCAGACACTGAAGGATCCCTGCATTAAAAGCTTGCCCAGCTCATTCAGGTTTCCCTAGAACAACAACAGCAAAAAAAGTGATACTTATAACTACAAAGAGATAACACCACACTAAAACACACTCTGAACAGATTTTTACTGGTCTGTTGTTCCCAGTAGTCTTTCATTATCAGTGTTCATGTTGGATTTGGAAATGTAATGAAGACAGTATTGGATTTTTACACATGATTTTCACTTGTCAACTCTGTTCAGACAGGAGTTTACAGCCAAGATTATCAGTAGCAGAGATATTATACAGAGAGAGAGGGAAACTCAATACACACATTTGGTTACTTGGGTTTTTCCCCCTTCAAACTCTGCTCCAAAGCTGCTTGTTGGTTGTTGTTATTTTTTTTGTAACTGTAAGTTTTGGTTGTAGTTTTACACCTGGATACAAAAACTTAGCAGCAACTCCCATTTGGCTGTAGCCTAAATCAGACTCTTCATGAGAGTTTTCTGCTTCTACCAATGAGGTCATTGTCAAGTAGATCAAGGAAAAAAAACATAGGTAGACAGAGCAAAATATTACTCACAGCAGGAAAACTTCAAAAGAGTATGGAGAGATCTTTTTCATTATTTTTGTGACACAATTCATTCAAAGGCACCTTTTGTGAAACAGTCTGAATATGAGGACACAGCATAGGGTGTAGATGGATATACAGATCCAAGAAAGCCATGAAAATAAACAGAGAGGTAAGTAAAAACTAGTGCTACTCACATCATAGCCAGTGATGGCTATTTGGTGCATGGAATCATTGACTGCTTTAAGAATGCCCAGGATAGAAGTTAGTGCTTCCTGGAGGTCTTCAGCACCTTCACAGTTCTTACTGTACTTCAGCATTTCCTGAGCAGAAGACAATTGACAATGTATTTACTTAGCTTAGGAAACAGCAGCAACTAGGAACAGGTAAATTTTAGGACTGAGTTTAGGGCAGGGGGATTGGAACTAGATGATCTTTCAAGTCCTTTCCAAACCTAAACCATTCTATGAGTCTAAATTTACTCAGGAAAACTTTACACCATATAATCTAGTTGATTCAATACAGAAACTCAGAAGACCCTTGAGTTTTACTTCTCATCTCTGCTGCTGCTGAGACAGATATACTTTGTTCACCTAGAGGTTTTGTAAGCTCTGAGTACTTTACAAGGCTAACATTTTTTCATAATGATTGAAAAAAAACCAAAACCCACCCGCAAAATCCAAAAACCTTCAAACCGAAGGAGATTTTCTCATTTATTACTTTTTAGAAGTGAAGAAATTTAAAAGAAACAGGCAAATTTCATTTACAGTGCGAATTATGATGAGGCCTGGGATGCTGCTAACAGAACTAACCTTCCTGCACTGAGTATTGTCTACACATCCCTTCTCTAAAGGGATTATTGGTGAAGCTGCATATTCCAGTTTGACACAAACAAACACAGCTGTAAGTTCTTGTGAAACTTCCCAGATTTCCCAGAAGGAGAATAACCATTTACTCATGGACTGTAGGCAGTGAAGGTCTTTTAAGTTGAAAACCTTTCCAGACTCCGCTCTTTACACAAGCTTAATTACATTCATTCTTTACAAGCTGTTAACAGCTCAGTTTTAACTCAAGAATAAATCTGGTCTGAGGCAAGTTTTTCAAGCTACTGTTAAATATGGTTACTGAAATGTGCGGGAAATGTTTCTTACTTCAAATGTGGCAAAATGTCATACCTTAATTTAAATAAACTTATGATAGTATATTGCTCTCATTTTGCTCTCTCAGTATAGGATGTGTGAGTGAATTACAACAGCATCTTTTGTCAAGGCATCCTACAGTGCTCTCAGTCAAGTGAATCACAGAATCACCAAGGCTGGAGGAGACCTAAAAGATCATCCAGTCCAACCATGAACCTGTCACTGCTGGAACCCCTAAACCCTAAACCAGACCCTCCAGTGTCAGATCCAGATGCCTCTTCAACACCTAGAATCGTAGAGTCATAGAATTTAGGGGGCGGAATGGAGTGGAACTGACCTCACAGACCATCTAGTCCCAACC
>NW_008654509.1:0-50553 GCF_000695815.1 Acanthisitta chloris
GGGGCGGAGGGAGGGGAGTGCGGAGCTCCTTAAAGCTGATGTTTTTTAACACGCGCCCGGGCTGCGCGGCCGAAAGAGCCTCGCGGAGCTCTTGGGGTGCTGGTCACGGCCGTGAAATGCCGTACTGGTGTCCCCGCCGTGCCACGGCTCCAGCGCGGCCGGCACCCAGGAGGCTTCACAGCCTTTTATTTCGAGTCTTCTATAACGGAGCGTGGAGAAGCCACAAATTGCATCAGCCACGTGCAGTCACAAACCCAGAAAAACACCACCCAGGAGGAGTTAACTACCGGACTGATATTCGGCTCTTTCGGTTACTACCGAGTTTTGCCAGCTCTTAGTTCTCTTGATTTTATTGCGGGGTTGAGAGCGGATTTGCACGATGCACGATCAGTGCTTTCACGTGGTTCCGTTAATTAAATGAAGAGATTTACAAGTAATCGTTACTGTGTAATCAAATGTGCTACCATGATCATTTCTATAACTTGCAATAAGGTGGTTTTTTTCAGGGCAAACCGAAGAATGTCCGTGTTTTGAACAGTGTAGTTCCACACGGGCACCCTGAGCAAAGCAAACACATTCCCTGGCGATACACATCAGAGGAGGCACAGACTCTGCAGGTCTAACAGCTACACTTGTGTCAGCTGGTGTTCATTTGACACAGCTCATGCATGAGATGGGTTTTCTTATGATTAATTAACTAAAATATACAACTTTGCAGATTCCCATTCAACATCTTTTATCCAGTCTTGAATGTTACAGGGGATTACACAGATCTGTCTGGGTGGCCTGTGTATCCTTGTTGCTATTCCATCAGGAATTTTGATTTTTCTTGGTGCCATGCCTTTTTTTAAAAAATCAATATCAGTATTTCCTTGCTGTTGTCTTTGATCTCTCTACTGTAGGGTTTATTTTCAGACATGCAGCTGCCACAAGACAGCCAGGAAAATCCCTGCACTTTATGATCTCTTATGCCTCTTACCTTTGCTTGTGGTGGCTACAGTGGTTCCAGTTACCTTATTCCGTAAAGGAGGTTACTGGATTGTTTTTTGTTCTCTTCAATGGGAGCAATGCCTAGTGTTCAGTTCAACCTATTACATTTTCTTTCCATTATGGAATAATTGGAAGAAGGTAATAGTGATGTTGTCACCTAAGTACCTTCAAATGTAACTGTTCATATGTGCCAGGTGCCAAGCTAAGCTATGCCCTTACATCCACATGAACAGCTTTGCTGGGTTTACAGGGAAAAAAAAAGAACATCACTATGTCATACAGATTTTTTTCTGGCATTAATTTTGCAACTTAAGGCTGACCATCCCAGACCAGCACTTGAAGAGAGGTGGAACATCATCTTTTTAATTAAATTTGCTGTAGAATAAAAAGAACAATGGTCTTACTGTGCCCTTTTATCATATGGATGAGAATTTTATGGATTAGTAGTGGACTTCAGCTGAAGAGCTGAAAAGGCTAATGAATTATTTCAGAGAACAATACTCTTTCTTTCTTAAACCTTGACTTAAAGGACAGTTATTAGCCATAAATAGCTTTTGCAGCTGTTTATTAGGTTAGGAGGAACTGGTGTAGCTGGCAAAACAGCATGAAGGAATTCAATAAAGAGTGGAAAAGAAGAGGTTCATCTTGGAAACTTTGGTAGAGCTGTAGGAAAACATTCAACAAGAGGAAGAAACCTGCAATATCAACATGTAGGAGTGAAAGTAGATAGTAAATTACATATGGTCTTACAGAAAAGCAGAATAACAAAGCCCACAGAATTGAAGTTTCTGTGTGAAGGATCTCGTCATTGAGGAAGGAACTAATAGACCTTCTCTTCCGCTTCTTTGGCATGACTACTCTGTGCATACTACTTAACTAGGTCATGCCTGGGATATTCTTGGGAATCTTACTGTTAGAAAATTACACTGAAGGGAATTTTAAAAGGAGCAATTAAAATAATTAAAGAGATGAAGGGATTGATTTATGAGACGAGATCAAAAGATCTGGAATATTAAAACATGTTTCACAAATGCTGTGGAGTTTGGATGACATCATGTTGTTAAGATTAGCACAGACTATGTGGAAAGAGTTTATCCAGTTTAAGATTATGTGCATATTTCAAAAGCAGTAGAGCCTGCAAAAGTGGGTTCAATGGGAAAATGAAGGTTGAGGCCCAGTGTTTGCCGAGTTATGGAAAGCTTTGTGCTGAAAAGCAAGGGCAGAGACCCTTCCCTCTACCAGTAGATTGGACAGATTAGATAAGAGACATCAGCTGATGGTAACAATCTTGCACTGGAAAACAGTCAGGACAAAGGCCTTGCACAGTATGCAATAACCTGCACTAGATGTGTGTTTTAGCCTGCATAACTTCTGTTCTTCGTGAAGGACCATGGTAGGCTGAAATACAAAGTGTTTCAAGTCTCAAGGGGATTTTAAGCATAGTATAGTGGCATTTTTAGTCACAAGCTCCCAGTTCAGCTTCCCTGACTACATCTGCCTGTGTTGGTCTGAAAATATTTCACTTACAACTGCCAAAATCCAAAGTTCACCTTGGGAATTAAAGTTAAAACCAACTTCACCTCATAGACAGCTAAGAAATATCCTTTAAGGTAAAGATTTCTTCCTCATGTCTATGGCCTGTTCAGAAATTCATTAATTTTAGGTCCTTCTGAGTCCTACCTAGGGTGCACTGGTGTCACTTGACAATAGTAGATTTTTTTTTCCTGAATGGCTAAACAAGTTTCTAAAGTGATGACATATTTAAGACAGAAGTTCACAAAGGTTGAGTTAGAACTTGATTAGAAATACTTGTATATCTCACAGCTTTATCATTTGTGAATTCTGTGTCCATCTCACAATGCTAATTGAAACCTTGAAATCAAACATACCTCTTTAAAATATACATACACATGGGGTCTCTTCCCATGCCTCGTTCTGCATATTCAAAGTATTGTTAAAGATTATTGCAGTACCATTAAATAAGCAAAATAGCTTGTGCAAACACATAACCCCATGCTGAAGTGCCTGCTAGAAGATAGTACCAAAATGGGAAAAGCAGGGGCTGCAGACAAAAGAGGGTTAGAATTTGAAGCAAAGTCCTGAAAGTGCCTTCATCATCTTCAATGTTTATGCATCTTACTGGATCAGTTTTTCCCTAGGAATTTTCTTTTCTTTTTTTTTTTTTTAACACAGCTCTAATGCTTTATATTTGGTTATAATTGATAGAAGACATGGTAAATTTTGAGGAGTGGGAGAGGGAAGATAATACTTCATTTTAGAAGAGTATTGGTAGGAGGAAGGGTCTTGTAAGTTAATGGTTGGTTTAGAAATTGTTCTAGGTAACATTGTCATACCACAATTACAACCAAATGTGAAATTCACCACATTGAAAAACAGCATTATCTTACTGTGTAAGATAAATTCATGTTTTCTAGAGGTGAACATGTGTTTAATACAGCTGAGAAAACTAGAACTAATTCTAAGGAATTTACTTCTTTAATTTCTACTTTTGTGCCTGAGCATGTTACTGTTTACTAAAGCAAATATAATTTATCTTCCCCTTCTTGGAGGCTTGCGATCTAATACATAGACTTGCTGGGGCATAGCTCTGGAGACTTAAAAAAAAAGGATAGTAAACTGTCTTTTTCAAATTAAATTTAGGCGCTGTGGAGCCTGCATCTCACTGGAAATCATGGAAAAGAATCTTATACGTTAAAAACAAGCATATTGAGTTGAACATGAAAACATATTTAGGTAGATTACAAGATGAGTAAAGACACCTTTATTTAAGTTCTGCAAAGGAGGACCCTGAAGAGTCAAATTATATCATAGGATGTAGGACTTCTCACAGAACAAGAGAACAATTTCAGGAAGTTTTAGCAAACTCAGATAAGAGTTAATTGCTTAAATAAATGGCACCATAAATTAAAGCAGCTATTCTACTCTGGGCTTTTTGAGAGCCCTCTGCTGGATTTCAGCCAGGGTGCTGTGTTTGAACCCTGGGATTTCCTTTGATCCAAATAGACTCCAGTCTTTTTCTTTTGGGCAGAGGTTATTTTCCACGAAGGTGAGACCTCAAGTCCAGTCAGGACACCAGGGTCTTGGTCACCCTGCACATTTTCTTCAGGGACAACCTACTTGTTTTAGCACAGTCACTGATCAGGTTTCATCTTGGCAGAAACTAACAAATTATTGTCATAACACTGAGAAGTAGCCACAGAAACCACTGACAGACCATTCCTTACCAGCATCCTCTAAGCTTAGCCCTGGGTTGTACCTCTAACCTGCACATAATGGGAGCTTTGGGGTTTTGTTTCTTTCCTAACTGCCAAAATGCCGTAGGCCTGACAGGGTTTCTAAGTATGTTTATCTATAGATGTATAACCATTCAACAGAATTCCCCAGAATCCCAGTGAGTATTTCCTCATCCCCAAACAAGGGAAAGCTAGATGAACACTGCTTTTCCACCGTAACCACTCTCCTGTGAACTCATCACATGATGCAGCAAAATGGGATCAAGTTTTTCCTTAACATCTATGTGATCTCGCAGAACAACAACATCCTATAAGTAGTCCTTTTTGCTATTTGAAAACAGTCCCTGAGAAACCTTTTTATAACTTTTCTCAGATGACCTCCCCCCATTCCCTCTTCATCCCCATCATCTGATCCCATGGGCATCTCTTCAGGTGATTTCCAGCACCACATCAGATGAGCATGGTCTTGAATAGCAACCAAAGGGCTTGCCTGGCTTGTCCACCTTCTTTATCTTGTCTGTCACATAGTCTGGATATACCTCCTCAGGCATTGATAGGGCCTGCTCCTACTAGTCTTCCTTTATGACTTAAGCTATAGAAATTATGTCTGATAGCTGCATCAGCTTGTTAGAGTGTCTGAACCACTCCTGGGTGGGGACTTATAGGCCCAGCTACAGGACAGGACCTGTGTTCACAATCAAAAAGAACATAACAGATAAAACTGGATTCTGATGCCTTGCTTCTCTGCACACAAAACAGAAGGATGCAAGCTCAGGTGAGATCAGAAAACCAGTGCTGAGGATGGCTCTGTGAGATATGGTTGGGACTTTAGGATAGCCCTCTCCTCATTTCCATCAGCAATACAACAGAATAATTTTCCTATTACCATCATCTGGTTTGGTTTGGTAGGTTTGGTTTTTTTGCTGTTCTCCTTCTGTTTTGTCTTTATTTCCTAATAATTACAGTCACAAAACCAGTAATACACAGATTTCCCAAAACAAATCACAACATCTTGTCTATTGATCATAATTTCCCATGTTATGCAGGTGACTTCAGGAAGAACTTACCCATAGATATGAGAAAAACCACAATGAAGAGCTAAATCCCTTCCTTCTTGTCACAGCATTCTGTATCCTGTGGACACAAATCTCCTGTCTTTTGACCAACATTACTAGCTACGGTTGAAACAATGTAAACATTAAATCAGACCAATTAAATATTAAAAAAAAACCAAACAGCACAAAACCAGCCTGGTCAGGGAGAGAAAATTTCTTTTTATACATTATAAAACTCTTTAAATTAGGGGGAAATATACATGGGTTGTTAATTTGTAATCCTAGCCTCTCATAACGTGAAGGAAATACTATTCTTTCTGATCAAAGTGTTTATAGGGAGGGAGGGAAACCCTGCACAGACAAGAACGGTAAATTGAATGGCAAATTGATTAAAAATTAGATTAAAAATTGAGTAAAATTAGAATTACTAATGCATCCAGGCAGTAAAACAGATGAACAAAAAAGAGGCAGTATAAAAAAAGACAATGGAAAAGATATTTTACCTGAACTAGAGACCAGTAATACATACCTCACTTTGTATGCATGTTTTACCTTATTTCTCATAAAATTTTTCCTTTTAGTTACCTTTTCTAATTCCTTTCAGAGTGATGATGCCTCAGTGTGCACTCTGTGAGAAATGCTGATAATTGATAATGTGAATTTTATTCTCATATCTGTATTATGTACTGGATTCAGAGCTACTTACATGAAATTCTGTTGCCACTAAAGTCAAAGACAGACTTACTGCTTACTTCAGGGGAGCCAGAATTTGTCTGGTGCACTGCAGACAAGATTAGACTAATACTGTTTGTTACGTGGTCATTTGACTTTTGAGGCAGAATTGTATGCAACTGCATTCAAAATATAAACCCAAGGAGAATGAGGGAAATGCTTAAATACATGCCAGTAAATCATACTAGCTGCAATTAAGTTATAAACATGCCATCATAACTCTATAAGGGGTTTATGTTTATGAGGTCAGCTTTTGTATTACGTGACGAGGTATTACCACCTTGCCAGTCATGAGTATACCTTTGGTTGCAAGTGCAATACAAATTCCAAGTCAGAAAATGGTCTGTTCCTCAAAGGGATTTCCAGATTAAATAAAGGTGCCTGTCTAAAAGGCCAAGGTGTCAGTGCAGAACAGCTGTTCCACATCAGGCTGTCCTGTGAGCCTTGTGCGTGCAGCTCATCTCATCTAACCTCAGAAGTCTACAATGCAGAAACCTGTATTTGATCTGGTTGTCTCGGCTACATCCATAACCAGCAGAGAGTCAGTTTTAAGATGTGATTCATCTCACCCTGCAGTCTAAACCAGATCAGGTAAAATGTGTTCTGCTTCTGTCTCCTGACTATGAACAGGTTCAGGTGAATTCCACATCAATGGAGTGCTTTGCACAGATTAAATTCATTTCCTTCTGTTCAGAGATACTCTCAGCATGAAATAAGAGGTGCCATGTGGGGAGTTAGAGCCATGATTACTTTTTTTAAAGTTTTCTCCTTAGCAGAAACTTTTGCAGAAGCTTTTCCATTTTCTATTGCAAATCAGAAACAGCATGTGCTTAGGAAAGAGAGATGAGTTTTCCAAGGGAAAAAACAATACAGTAAGATAATACCGATCAACTCAGCAGGCCATGATCTCATTTTATTGGCTGCCAGACCATCTTTGAGTTCATTAAAGGCATCACAGAAATAAGGAGAAAAGACTTTATGAAAGAATTTGTGGTGGTTCACAGGCAGTTCCTCTAAGAATTTGTCAGGTAACATCTAATTATAAATGTCTATGGTTTTAAAATGCAATGTAATTAAATCAAAATGTAGAGTCAAGAATCCAAAGTGGTTGATCTATGACTCACCAAAGTATTTTCACATTTAGAGCTACAATGAATAAACCAAATTTGAAGAAACAGACAAAAATGTAGTTAATCCTCCAATGCAGGGTCAACCCACTACACTTACATTATCTGAGTAATTCCTTACACAGTCTTTATTATATTCTCCAGTTAAGTAACCATTGGTTGGTTTGGATTTTGGTTTTTGTCGCTTTTCTTCTTTACACTGTTAATTTTAAACTGAAAGAACTTCTGATGAACAAAAAATGGTATGTGTAGATATTGTCAATGATAGAGAAATTGTTCAAAAGGTAAAAAGTAATTTGCTTAGAGACTTTGGCTGCAACACTTATATAATGACTATTATTGCCAGCAACATTAACCTAGAATACAAGAAAATCAGAAAATTAATCAGATAGGAATCCTTACCATATGCAAAGTTCAAATGCAGGTGTGTTTTTTTCTTCCCAGCACCAGAATTCTGGAAGGTTTTCTTCAGAGGTGAGAGGTGAAAATCTTGAGAGGGAAGATTTTCAAATTCTTAAGGGGATTTCCCATAGAACCTGCAGCCACATTATACTGGTAACACCTGAGTGTAATTTTCAAAGGCAGGACCTTTGAGTACAGTATCTATTTTGACTTTTCAGCTGAAAATAATGAGAGAAATTCAGACTTCAAAAAAGAGGCAGAGCAAGACAATTTCTTCTACAACATTCAACTAATCATTGATTTCCTCTGTCTGAACAAAATTAGAAGAAAAAACTCTCTTGCTGAGCATTATGTCAAAGCATAGGCATTGAAGATGCTGTTTGCTTCAATAAGCAAAGGAGTGAGATTGTTTGGCTGCATAAAGGAAGGCTATTCATACAGGATTCTGTAATTAAAGGAGTTCAAAAATCTTATGCAATAACATGCAATTGTATTTTCTTTATTTTAAAATCTATTAATTCTGGGTCTTACTTTTGTGAGTGTATGAATCCTGAAAAAAAGTAAGTGGCTATTTTATTTCCTGTCATTCCTCAATCCCAACTTTACTAGCATGACATGCAAAATTAAAAATATCAATTAATAGATAATGTCCTTAGAATTTCTGGTGTATAATTTAATTTTTCAATTCCAACTTGATAGAAAGGTTGCTTTTAGGATCTAAAGCAAAGGGTGGGTAGTTTAGTTTGATCTGACTCCTATGCTTTCAGTGTTTCTTGGGGATTGTTACTATGCAGGTGTTCAGTTGTGAGAGGAAGAGAATGTATTTTTTACCGAGAGTGCTCAGGCATTGGAATGGGCTGCCCAGGTCGATTCACCACCTCTGGAGGTTTTCAAGCTGAGACTGGATGTGGCACTTAGTGCCATGGGCTAGTAACCACGGTAAGGTTGGACTCGATGATCTTTGAGGTCTGTTCCAACCTGGTTGATTCTATGATTCTATACTGACACAGCACCATGTAATAATAAACAATACTGAACTGCCAGCCTTTAACTTTTACTGTTTGCTTAGGAAGTGTGTGAGACCTAATGAGAAAGCATATGAATTCATTTTTTGACCAATGAATAATGCATAACAGATTTTGCAATAAAATTGGTTCAGGAAACAAAAAGATACATTTTCTGTGTGGCAGACATTTTGACTATGTCAAACAAAGCCATAAAACTTAACTTGAGCCAATATGCCATGCAGACTTTTTGGAACAAAATCATGCAGTTGCCGGACTCCATCCTTTCAGAAATCTTTTCCACAGATTTTATTACACTCTGACATGGTTACACTGTACCACTGAGAGCTGCTGACACAAGGAGCCCAGGGCTCTCCTGGCAGATGGGACCAATTGTTCTTTGTGTTAAGGATGGCTACATGCAGCCAGACTTAGCATGAGGCCTTTGCTGGCTGCAGCATTGCACGAGTGTAGAAGCAGCATACAGCTCTGCTTTCCTACATGCTGTCCTGCATTGAAACTATTTAGCTGGATTAAAAGACTCGACCCTAAGAGATAAAAGCTTATCCTGTCATAAACGATGTCAGAGTGCCTCATGCCTATCTCATCTGCAGGCACGTTACTTGCTGCAGAGCGTTCTAATGGTTCCAATGAGGTTCTAGAGTCCAGAGAAGGGCAGCAGAGCTGTTGAAGGGTCTGGAGCACAAGTCTTATGAGGAGTGGCTGAGGAAGCTGGGGGTGTTTGGAGAAAAAGAGGGTCAGGGGAGACCTTATTGGTCTCTACAACTACGTAGCAAGGTGGGGGACAGTCTCTTCTCCTAGATAACAAGTGACAAAACAAGAGGAAATGGCCTTGAGCACCAGGGGAGGTTTAGTTTGCATATTAGGAAAAATGTTTTCATGGGAAGAGTTGTAAGGCATTGGAACAGGCTGGCCAGGGATGTGGTGGAGTCCCCATCCCTGGAAGTGTTCAAAAAATGTGTGGATAGGGCACTTGAGGAAATAGTTTAATGTTGAATGTGGTGGTGCTAGGCTGATGGTTGGACTTGGTGATCTAAAAGATCTTTTCCAGCCTTAATGATTCTTCATTTCTATGATATTCAGATTGTTTTTCTTTCTCATTCATGAATAATATCAAGCTAAAAACACACTGATTTTTTATTTTTGCATATTGTTTTGTTCAAAGTGGAAATGGTATATTTTGATGGGAAAGAGACCATAGTTTTCTTCTCATGGGTAATATTTCTAGTCCAATTATATGTTGTCAGTAGGATTAGCTTTAGGCTTACTTCTGTTAGTGAGCCTCACTTCTACTTTTATAATAATTTATGGAGCTTAACTTTAAGGGATAGTGCATGTGTTATTGCCAGACTAGTCCTATTCATTTGACTTCCATCATGCATGGCATATTTCATTGCCTGAATTACATGCAGTCTGTCTGAGTGGTAGCCTCAAGAAACACATTTACAGTATATCCTGTACTGTTCAGTGCTCTATTTATAAACTGTTTAGGAGTTAAATGTCTTGTAAATGTTCCTGTCCTTAAAAGCAAGAGGTCTCACTTCCTATGTATTAGTGAAATGCACACGTTTATTCACAAATCATTCTGGATTTATCAATTCTAAACCACAGCTGAATCAATGAAATTTTCTCCCTTCATCTGGCTTTCAGTCAAGCCCACAATCACTTTCCCTGTGTGCCTTGATTGTTTAATCAGTAAACACTGCAGGAAAATATTTAACTACAAATAAAAATCCATCATCACTGCCATGTCATAAACACACAGGGAAATTCCAATTTAATTTTCTGAAACTGCTTGCTTACAGCACTAAATATGTGGGATTAAACTGACTTTGAGAGAATGCAAACTGAGAAGCAATAAGATGCTTTTGGCCCTGTGCAGCTTCTGAAGGCTTTGCAAAGATGCTATCATGCAGCATTTCAGTCATGGCAGGAATTAACTGGAAGTTTCCTGAGAAGAGCTGGTGGGTAGGTAAAAGGTTGCTATAAAACTTTAAACCTCCCCATAGGTCATATTGCAAACTGCTTGAAATAACAAATGTTAAAAACATGTAATGCAACTGGTGTAAATACAAAAGTGCTACCTGACTCAGAAGACAGGGAGACAAAAAAATTAAGAAAAAAAGAAGGATGAAGTACTTCTGATTGAAGGAGAAGCAATGACTATCTGTATGACCTCTCTTTAGTCCTTGCACCCCTTCAGCAGTTTCAAGCCCCAGTCATGTCTCCCATTCCCCCTTTGAAAATCCTGTCTCCTTAGTTCCATTCTCTCTTCTTTCTTTTCTGTGATCATCACTTCAGATCTTCCCAGACTGGAGGCCTCCTTCATTAATGCTCTCCCAATTATTTCCTGACCATTAACTTGGTTTTTCATTTGCTGCATGCTTCTCCAGCCCTGCTTCTGTCTTTAGCTCTTTGATACTTAATTCACCTTATTATCTTTCATTTATCTTAGCATCTTTATCTGTTATTTAGCAATCAGTGGAGCTCTCTCCCTCTTCCCATTCAAACTGCAGTCATTTGCCCAAGCTGTTCTGAATGAAGCATTGTTTCTTCTCACTGCTTCTTCCCTTTTTCTTCTTTTCCTAAACCATACTTTCTTCTGTTTGATACTAGTCATTTGCATGCCCTCCTGCTAGGAGTCCTATGTATGATGTTCATTGCATTGGTTTCTGATTTCTCTACTGTTTACAACCTCTTTTTCTTGCTCTGCCTGCACTGTTGCTGGCTTCCTGTCTGAATTATTTTCAAAATGCATACTGCTGTTGGAGTTTGAACTGTGTTGCAGAAATCAGGTTCAAGACCTAGTATCTCTTTCTTGTAACCAGTCTTTCCAGTGCACACTACTCCAAAACATCTCTGTATCAATACCTGGAGGCCTCTCTCTCCAAACTAAATTATATCCTCACATCACTGCACTCAGAAAAGGGAGTTTCTACCCAGAGAATTTATAATCCAAAACCTGAAAATAAAAGGGATCAGCAAAACATCAAAACATTATTGCTCCTGTTTTACAATGGCTGAGCTGAAAGTTTAATTCAGACCTTGTAAAACTTAGTTTGTTAATGGTGGAAATATTCTGTGCCTTGAACTGTCATCTCCCTGGTTCTCCAAGAAGCACAACCAAGTGTGAGCAGATGTGGAGATTTTCTCAGCACCTGCTGTAGTTACTCAGTGTCACATTTAAGGTGCTGCTGATTTTGATGACAGTTGTATTAGAGACTTTGCTGTGAAATGCAATCAACCAGGAGAAACTGGCTGAAGGGCAATAACCAGGCTGCTATTATTTCAGCTGTCCAGGAAACTGGTGTGATTGTGTGTAATAATACAGTTAGTGCCCTTACTGCAACTACCTTCAGTTTTTCCAACTTCTTTTTTCTTTCAGAGGGAAGTAAATCACAGTCACAGATACAAACACTAATGTTACTGTGTGGTTAGCAATGGTTCTAGTGTGCAAGTTGGCTCTTTTTAAAGGGCTTCATTTTCTGCTCTGTTGCATTGGAAAAGTGAATCCTTTAGAATGGAAATCTTAAAAACATCCCCAGATTCAGCAGTCACTCTCCAGAATCTTGGCTGCATCTTTAAATTATGCATATAATGGTTATTCACTGTAAAAACCTCTTTCTTCCTAAAGCAAATTATCCCATGAATCCAGGTTTTCCCCTAACATCTCTAATGCCCTCAAGGGAGAAAAAGCATTAAGCAATAGATTGCATGATAGTATGTAACCTGGTATATATAAACTGCTAATAATCCCTGGCCAGAAGTGCAGCCTTTCAAATAGTTGCCACAGCTGGCAAACAACATAATGAGGTAGGGAGTCATAATTCCATAAGCAGTCCTTGTCAATCATATAACTATAGTAATTTCTTTTGAAGACATGGAAAAAACCCAGAAAGTTTGACAAATATATTTGCTAATTAAGTCCCCAGCTAAATGAAGAGTAAAACACACAGATGCCTTTCTCCTCCTTTCCTTCCTTCTGACTGCATAGGAATGGCTTGCTGAGAAATTTTCACTTTTTCATTTAAAAAACATGTATTTACTGATGAAACAAAGTCAGGCAGATACTAATCACTTGGTGAAGTGGTTCTGGATTTGTTAGTGAGAAGGTGAAGTGAAGGTGGGGAGGTGGGAGAGATGTGGGCAAAGGCAGGAGGTAGAAGTAATAAAGGTTGTGAATTCAATGTGAAACTAGTAATCACAGAATCATAGAAAGGTTTGGGTTGGAGGGGACTTTAAAGAACAGCTAGTTCCACCCCCTGCCATGGGCAGGGACACCTTCCACTAGATCAGGTTGCCCATAGCCCCATCCAACCTGGCCTTGAACACCTCCAGGGATGGGGCATCCACAGCTTCTCTGGTCTGGGCAATCCAGTGCCTCAGCACCCTCACACATTCCTTCCTAATCTTTAATCTAAACCTGCAGTTTAAGGCCATTCCCCCTTGTCCTATCATCACATGCCCTTGTGAAAAGTCCCTCTCCAATGAATGAATGTGGCAAACCACCTATGACAGGGAAGATGTATTTCTAGCTGGTTTTTCAGTCTTCAGCCTTGATCTTGGCAGAAAGACAGAGGAAAGGCCAGTGAACAGTTTTCCTTCCTAATCTTTAATCTAAACCTGCAGTTTAAGGCCATTCCCCCTTGTCCTATCATCACATGCCCTTGTGAAAAGTCCCTCTCCAATGAATGAATGTGGCAAACCACCTATGACAGGGAAGATGTATTTCTAGCTGGTTTTTCAGTCTTCAGCCTTGATCTTGGCAGAAAGACAGAGGAAAGGCCAGTGAACAGTTCTGTAGGTCAAAATGCAATTATTTACAACTACATCAGAGATGTACAGTGTGGGAGGTGGAAAGGGACCATTTGAGGCCACGCATGTGAGAATGCCTGTCTTCAGGCATACATTTGGCTTATTTCTATGCCTATCTTAGATAAATTGATTTCTAAGGCACTATCTTCATCATTAGTACTTTTAAGCATTATTATTTACTTTTCCAACTCTTGTTATTGTAGTCAATACCTTAAAAATAAGAAGTGATTGATAATGCCAGGTACCTAGCAATTACAAATTGTTCGTTGTCATGTTTCAGTGATCTGAAATGACATGCATATATAAGAGGAGATATTCTGTTACTAGACTAAAATACTCTAAAATTGGCAACGATTCAGACCAATACTTACAATTTTTAGAACATGTTCTAAAACATTCCTTAGAGGAATGTAGTGTGCATGAATAAAGACCTTCTGAATAAGGCAATCAGAGAAGCAGCCTCAGAGCATGATTGCTCCTCAGATGGCTCTCTATGGTGGAATGTCTGTCTTTATTGACTGTAGTGGGAGGCTAAGGTGACTATCCAAATGCCTAAAGCAAGTGATTCAAGCTAGGTGGGGTTGAATCCCAGAATTCCTCTCCTCATAACAGCACCCTGTTCAATCGACAAGCAGGCTTGAAAGCTTGCTACAGCCCAAAGGAGAAAAAACCCAACAACCCTTCCAAATTCCTTTTGATTGCTACATCCATATGCTTAAAGACAAAACAACTTTTACAAGATGTGCCTACAAGAACAGGGCTATGTCTTACACTACTCAAGTAAGGAGATTTGCAAATTGTGCTAACTATAAGGAGGGAAACCAACCCCTTGCTTCATTTTATAGGTTGGAAAAACTGTTTTCCTACTTCAGCAGGTCCAGTTCTGTCACTGTTCTTTAGGCTATGCCACCTTTTACTGCTATTACATTAACACTTGATATTCTCCTCCATATAGGGACAGGATGTTTCCCACTGACATCAGCGTAGCCAGATCATGTCTGTGGTGAATAAGGATGGAAGAAAGGAGTCCTTTATATTTTCATGGATAACAGCCTTATTACTCATGCATAATTTGGCTCTGTTTTCATGTGCATATCATGTTCAGGGCTTACTTCATGGACTCCATTTAATTTGTACCTACAATTTTCTGGTATCAATTCCAAAGCCTGGGATGCACCAGCAGAAATTTCTAATTTCAGCTGCCCAACTGACTAATAATTTAAGCTGTTCTTAAGCCAGTTGACTTTCCTTACAGCCAGACAACAGCAAGATTTTATCAGCACCAGATTGATACAGCAAGGTCAAACATTTGGAGCAGCTGAAGAGGAGACAGCCCATTTCAAAGCTCCTTTGTTCATAAGCTTCCATGGCTAAAGTTGTGCACTTCCTAGACTTTGAAGGAAGTTAAAGTTCGTTTAATCGATGAGGTGTTTCAGCAAATACTGTAGAAAAGCAGAACAGCTATTCAAATATTTAAAGCACTTTTATTCTTTAAATTAATTGCAGTCTTTTCCCCCAAAGCTTGAAATTGACAGCATCTCTTTAATATTCCTCTCCAACAAGAAAACACCTCATTCTTAGGTGGTTTGTATACATCTGCAGAGGACACATCACTACACAGACTGTTGCATGCAATTCATGGCCCTGGATACCAAAGCTCTTATGCTTCACACCCCTTATGCTCCAAACCAAATACAGCAAATATTAAAAAAACCCAGATGACCAAGACACAATTTAAAATATTCCTGGAAACTTCCTGGCTCTAGCTTAGTGATTTTAAGTAGGTCCTGGCCAGTACCTTGAACTCACCTGTAGTATTATATAAACTGTTAAGTGGTTCACTAAATAGACCTTGGGTTGTATCCAGGCTGTTACCCATCTGCTCTATTCTGCCCCCACCTCTGCATAGAGCATTTTCAAGGACAGAACTAACCCCTGCTCATTTTGTGGGATGGATTTTAAAAATCCTCACCAAGTGCTTGACGGAGTCTCTTGAGCAAGAGGAATGGCACATGTTGTTGCCAGACTCCAGCCCAGAAGCTGTACATGAGCTCTTCTGCTGCAGGAGGGCTGAGCATGTGCAGAAGGCTTCAGGGCTATTTTGAGTAAAAATCTCAGCTAGTTCTGGAGACCCATTGATGTCAAGGTAAACAAGGTCCTAATGGTAGAGCTTAGTGGGCTCCACTGGCCTGAGTCCCTCCTTAGGACTGCAGGTCCCTTCCTGAGGCTGTCCCAGACAGGCTGCTGCAGGTCACACAGGGAAGGTACAGCACAGCAGGATGGGTGTCTGTCCTACTGGGTGGTCTCACATCCCAGGCCCACACAGAGCTGCTGAGCCATTTTTCTTCTCTGCAAGTTCTGATTTATGGATCTGACAGTGCCACTGCAGTTTCCTTCACTGCAGCTACAGCCTGTATGTTTCACAGCTTTCTTAGGCCACTAATAATCATTATTTTAATCTAAACTGATGCTAGTTCAGGCCAGCGGAAGTTAACCAAGTGCTTATCAAATTAGCATCTTTGTGTATACACAAACCCATGGCAGAAGAAAAGAGGTTTGTATTGCCTTTCAAACCACCCTTTTGATCTAGAAGAGTGCCTTCATCTAAGGGCCTTCCCCCCACCCCACCAAGTTATTTACTGATCTGTAATTAATAAAAAAATTACTATTTTTTAAAGCTGCATGACCGTTCACTTTCTGGATTATTTTTTCTATTTTACACCAGAATATGACAGGTTTGGTTTCATGACTCCTTACTCTGCTACATTCACTATCTATAATTTTCTTCCATGTTATTATGAACTAAGTTTACCAAACCTGGACTCTTCAGTTTGCTGGAAACTTAACATCTTCAGGTACACTGTACAGCTATAAAAGTTCATTTATCACCTTTAATAGCACTTTGTTAAATGATAAATTTAACAAATTTTACACCATCATTTACACATAAGTAAGTGAAAGCTGAGATATTCTCTTCAGAATTGCTTTTAGTATAAAGGTTAAAAACTGTGCAGTTCCAGTAGGCAAAGTTTCGAGTGAACAATCTATTGATTTCTGCATGTTTATGAAAAAATACCATTTGATAATATGCTGAAGTTTTCACAACTATGCCAGTAATATTTTAACTTCTGGCTCAGCTTCATTGAATTGCACTTAAAGTGGTATGCAGAGGCCATTTAGGTTAACTATTGAAGTGTTCTCCTTAGGAGCAATTTTCAAGATAAATGCCATTCATATATGGCAAAATAATAACTTCTCTGCACTGGTTCAGTAAATATTTTGGTTGCACAAAGCATAATATACAAGTTTTGCTTTGCCCATTTTTTCCTTCAGCACTGCAGCACATTGAGCATTGCAAGTGCCTCACAGAACACTTCCAGGGAATAAATTCTGTCATCTAATAAACAGCAGTAAACAGTCACAGTGAAAAAAGAAAGAAGTTTGTTGGTATAACCAGTGGTAAGTACCCAGGAATTTGTGCTTTGTATTGCATGTTCATAATCTGTCTTGGTTAATTTTGCAGCAATGAGAGATACAGGTGGTTTGGCCAAGTTTCTGCTAGTTATTCAAACAGCTGCAGGAATGAAAATAAAGCCATGGGGCAAAACACTATAAAAATGGATTGATTAACTTTTCTTAATCATTGCATCTGTAAGGTCAACTCGTGCTGAAGGGGGAATGTGGAAACAGGAGAGAAGTTCTGACTTGGCAGCCAGACTAACTGAAAGTCAGATTGGAGCAGATCCTCAGAGAGAGGGACGTGACTCCATGGGCTAAACACCCTGAATGGCTACCTAGGACAGGCTTTTATTGCCCCTCTGATCTTACTGAATGGCATGGCTACCTAGGCTTTTATTGCCCCTCTGATCTTACTACATGGTTTGTTTCTACCAGTGGTGAAAGTCTGTTAGTTTTAGTTGCAGATCAGATCTGTAAGTGCTTCAGAGAAAAGAAAAAAAAAAGTAAAAATGCTTATTGTGGAGTTATTAAAGGATCGGTAAATTAAAAACTACCTCTCTCTATCACACTCCTTCCCTGATTTTATCCCATTCCTAACTGTAAGTCTCACCGTTTCTTTTCTACCAGACAAAAAAAGTCAAATACACAATCATGGCAGTTGGCCAAGATGACCACAGTCCCCTCACACAGCCTTGTCTCCACCTGGTGCCTCTCCCATCGCTTCCTGTAACTCCATACACTGCTGCTACCACCACTCCTCAACTAGAGAGAGATGGAATTTTGCTTGTAAAACAAGCCTTCCTTTCTCGTGCTGTAGGTAAGGGAGCAACACTCATTTCTGCTGTTTCCAGGTCTAAGGCCAACAGGAGGAGACTGCATATATTCTGCTAGCCTGACTTTTATAAAACAACCTGTACCACACTGCTGTGCATGAACAAAAAAGCTTAATGTATTTCTACATCAAATAAATTCACTCAAAAAGCCTCATATTCTACTGTAATTTGAGAGTCAAAAAGAAAATAAATACAAGGAAAGGAAAAGTCAGTCTGGCTTGATTTGTTGCCCACATATAAGCATCTAGCGTGATACAAAATGCCCCCAGGTACCTTGCCAAGTATCCAGCTGCTGGGCCAGAATGTCTTTGATCTCCAGTAGGGCCTCACCAGCATCTGCCAGCCCCATGTGTAGGGCTCAGAAAAACCCTAAGTCTTATACACCAGGAGACAAAAGGGGACAGGTGGGGGATGAGTTTGAAAATGTTGTTTCAAATGAGGTTATTAACCTAAGAACACCTTAGGATATCTCAGACCACACCAGATGCTTGTGTGGGTAACTGAATCAAATTCAGTTGGCTTGGAGAAATTCACACTTCCAAAAATTATCTGGTAATACTGTAATAGAGATCCTCACAGAACTATGAAAGGGAAAAGGATAGGAACTTTTGCAATGCAATTTCAACTAAAAAAGATGACATTTAATTAAAAAAATTACTTTTGGCTTGAAAGATTCTTTTCAGGGGAAATGAAAGATGATGCACGACCATGTGTTTTCAAGACTGGTGGCTACAGAGTATTCAAGACACTAATATATTTGCAAAGAACTAAAAAGAGGTAGAATTAATCATAAATGTAGAGAATATGGCACATAATTGGTAAGAACATCAAATTCTATTTCAACAACACTGGAGTTTTGAAAGTATGAAAGTAAACCCCAGATCCACATCTGTCTGAGGTAAGAAAAAGGGGAAAACTCTAGAAGTCTGTGTGACTGGTGCTTAGTCCTCACAAATGCTGTGGATTCTCCCAGCTTACCACCATATGATTAGAATCAAACCTTAAATCATATTTCACTGGGTATTTAACATCAAAAGCTCATAAAAATTCTTTAAAAAAAACCTTAAGTGAGTTCAATGCATACAGATCTACTGAAGATGTTTAGGAATACTTCTGCTTGGTGGTTCAAACTGGTATGATCAGAGCAAGAATTATATTAAGCTTTCTTTATAAAGTTACCAGCAGTAAGACTCATACAGTATTTGTTTTAAATCTTACCCTGAAATTGTATTAGTGATTAAGGCAACATTCCTCAAGATGACATTAGGATACCATTGATTTTTTTCCAGACTACAGAGCATACATAAGGGATAACAGTTTCAAAAATCAACTGAAAATCTCAGAACTCTCCTAGAAGCTTAAATGCTTCAGAAAAAAAAAATACTGTCTCTATCCTTAATAGGGGTAAGAGAAAAATAATAGCCAACACCTTGTGCAAGTATTCAGAACATTGTAAAAGTTGCCTAACAACCTATCTGGGAAATCCTACCAATGCATCCAATCTGTGCTTTGTGTAGATTTCTCATGGTAAGCTTTTATCTGGAAACAAAGCCACAGCGCTGAAACAGCTCTGCTTGTATAAAGCAACAGATTGTCCTACAAGCAACAAAGAGTGATTTAGTTCTCAGTACAAATAACCTGGCTAACTCTAGATGAGCTTGGTCAAGGAACAGAGCAATTACCCTTTGTTCTTGGGAAAAGATGAACTACCTGGTTATGCCTTGCTAGTGCTGCCCCAGATACATCTGGATACCTAAGGAAACTTGTTCAGAGCCAAGCCAGGATACATGCCCAGCTCTGGGCTGGTCTATGTAGAAACCAAAGGTTGTGATACATAACATCACCTTAATATCTTTTCAAGATCTGACTTCTGAAGTTCTTCACACAGGACTGGCCAGAGAGGTGGTTTGGCTTAACTTGACTGTGGAATCCTGTGCCATTTCAACTATTACCGTGCAAAGCTGGTAAATAAAGGAAAGTGATAGTTACCATTAATTTTAGGAGGTGGTCAGATGCTGAAAAGGGCAGTGTACCTTGTGGTACCTTGTCAGTACCTAGCGAAAGAATATGAATCACATACAAAGAGAACAAGAATATATGAGAGAGTATGGTAATTGCCACAAATAAGGAATTATGTCACTCTACCTTATTTTTAAAAACAGATTGAAGCACATTAACAATCAAACAATGAATTTATTTGCAGGATACATTTATCATACATAGAAAACAATACTTATTGTTTGGTTGATTAAATAGAGAAAAAAAGCAAAACAAAACCACAATACATTATTATTCAGTGTTTCATATATTTGTTAGCTGACATTTTCAAAATGAAGCTTTCTTTTTTTTTTTTCTATTTTTTTAAAAAAAACATCATCACAAACAATGCAGAGTGGGAACAAAGGGTCTAGAAATCTAACATTCCACAGCTGTGAGTCAGTGTGAAAAATAAGGCTATGTAGAGGGAAAAAACCCCACAGTGAATTTCAAAACAATACATATTCCATTGACAGGCTTCAGATAAGAACATCTGAGTATATGAAATATAAAAACAAATTATATAAGGAAAAGAAGAATCTAAAATACTAGCAAACAACTCGAGAAGGAAGGAAATAGATTTTTCTAGTGATGGCTTGGAAATAGCCTCCAAACTTTCAAACTAGTATCAATGAAGGTCAATTATGTTATGATGCTGCAAAAACCATCCCAAGATGAACATCTATAGATGAGAAATATCCAAGCCCATTTTACAAAATGAGCTACAACTATTGGTTCAGCACATATTATCAATGGAATTACAAAGTATTAAAAAAAAAGAGTCTGATCACCAGTTACTGAATGATTCAGTGAAGAGCTGGAAAACATCTCTTCTTCATGCTGTGAAATGTTAACTACAAGTTCTTTTCAGGTTTCATGACAATGTAAATAGAATGAATGGAATTGCAGTGTCATATCCTGCTCTTTGTTCCTGTCCTTTCACACTGGGTCAGCAGTGTGAAGGTTTCATAAAGCTGCCATAAACTGAAAGTTGTTCACTGCCCTTAATCGCTGCCATCTGCTCTTCACATGATGGTAGTGCTGAGTCCAAGGAACAGGAGTCACAGAGCTGCAGTTTTCTGGCAATGCCTAGTACAATGCTTCTCAAATGCTGCATTAATACAGGACATGTACCCCAGGTAACTCAGATACATTAAATAACTAATTTATATAAAGCATTACAAGAAATTCAGGATAAAGAAAGAGGGTATACAATAGCTGCCAATATTGGATCCCACTGGTGTTATGATTCAGCTTCCTTACTCACAAGAACAAAGCTGAGGCAAGACTGGCTGTGGAAACTGGTCTGAATGCAGGTGTACAGAATGCATATTTTACAAATAGCTATTTATATGCAGAGTTTGACTCACATCTTTTTAAACCAATTAAATACAGACAAGGCAATATAAACTTTTATAACCCTTTTTCATCTGTCATAAATGTTACTCAGATACAAATTCAGATCTTTCAGACGAAGACATACATAACTTGTTTAAAAATATATTTCCTACAGGTCACCCTTTGTCATCATGTAAAATGTATACAGAAACCATTGGGAAAACTGGGACTGTTGATGTGCTAAACTGAACAAAAATATATCCTTATTTCAAGAAAGCTTAAACACTCTGACTGCCATGGAGAGGTCTGTCCTGAAAACTTTTACTTCTTCAGTATACTCTCCACACTCTACACTTGCTTATCCCAGTTATCATTGAGAACAGCACAAACAGCAGCATTAAGAGAGTGATGGATTCCAAGGCTGACCTCTTTTAGTTGCCCTGAAAATTTGTGTTTACCATACTTGTAGCTGAGGCTTCACAGAAAGTAAGAAACATATTTCAAACAGTTTGAACAAAACTCATGCAGCTGTGGTTACATTATGCCTCCATCACTTGTCTTCTGTCAATACAAAAGTTAGATCAGTTATGTGAGAAAAACATAGTTTCTATTTTAAAATCCAGAGAAGGCTACAAAGAGAATTCATAGAAGGAAAAGGAAAAAGAAAAGCCTCCACTGCAGAATATGGTGCAGTGCTAAAAAAGCACTAATAGGTCCTGCAACTCCGCATGGATCTGTTACACAAATGTGGTATATACACACACAGAGCCACAAATGCAGAATCATCATCACTGAGAAAGGTGACTGTCAGTATAGTTAGTTGTTTCATTCCAAATAAAAAGGATGAGTTTACAAATTTTTCACTGTAGCTCAGAATTTGGGCTGACTAATCTGCAAGTTTGTCTATACTTTTTCTTGTGAAGCTTCTTCCATTTAACTTGTATGGAAGTGAGCTGGGTTTAATTTCCTAAGTTAGCAAAGAGCCTGTGACATCCCTCATGCTAAGAAGTTATCCATTTTCATGTTATATTGTGCATTATCAGAACATGCTATGTAAATCTTTGCTGATATAAAAATTTTTTTATAAAAAACAAAGCAGAACAATGAGTGATTACAAGTATGGAATTCTTCTGGCAATTTTCAAGTTAAAGCTACATATAACATTTCTGAATATTAGACATTACTTTTTCCATCTGATACAGATTTAAAATGCATAGTATATACATAAATAGCAGCAGCCATCTGATCTTTAAGAGTGCTCTGTTTTATAGTCCAGTCAATATGCTCTATAATTATATTGATGGATTCTGTAGCAAAGATTCTGAGGGGCTAATTAGAATAAGACGTAGAAAGATTTGATTTTAAGGAAAGCCTTCCTTTCTATTTTTACAAAACCAGAAGAAACATCACAAATACTCAGAGTAAAAATCCAACATGCAAAAATCACTGTGTCCTTTTGTGTTTTTTCTTGCTAAATAAACAACAAAAACCCTCCCAATAACTGTATGTTTTCTATATGCTTATTGGAATGTAATCCATACATTAGGACTAAAGGAGAATGAAATGGATCCACTGGACAACTTCAGAGAGTGGTCCAATATAACTAGTACCTTTGTCCACAGGTAAGCTAAGATGTGCTGGATCACCATTCATACCCAGTTTGCTTTAAATCTTGATTCAAAGTGCCTGTACATACATCAATTAACCCTTATTCAGTAGAATTCCAGCATGTGGAGAAATGGACTCATGAATTTTAAACACTTCTAGTACTCTCTCTTCCATATAAGACATGTAGAGTCTGTACAGTGCACTAGTGTGCACTGTTTTGCTAACCACCTTCTCCACCTTCTTGATTATGAGGTCAGACACAGACTGAAATTCTACTTAGTATAACTGTGGCTTTCAGTGACTGTGTAAAATAAACTGGACTTAGCTTCCTTTGATAAAACTTAATGTTTTGGTAGCACATTAAATAACCAGGAACTACCTGCTGGGCTCATTATAGCAGATGTAATTTGTATTTCAGAAACTTTGGGGTTTTGTCTACATCTCCACAAGAGGCAGTATGCTAAAAGATTGCCCCGAGCCATTGTAGTCAACATGAATATATAATTTATCAAACTTTGTGTGACTTAACTTGGTGTCCTTTTGGGGACCGACTTGCACTGGATTGATTGGAGGATTTACTCTCTCTTACTAGGATCTATGTCAATATGCCTGGGTTTAAATGATTTGAAATGAGATGCAGAGGCCTGCCACCCCACAGAGGTGAACTTCAAGAGGCCCACCCAGCCTGTGACAGCACTGGAGAGGCAAGTAAACGAGCCAACAACAAATAAACAAACATGGTCCCTCATTACTGCTTGCATCATCTTACAAAAGGAGTACATCTTAATGAAGTGTGAAAGCTGCTGTGCAAAAGTACACATCACTGGGCAGATGCAAACATTATAGTCATGAATCCATGCAGTAGCACCAGGAATTGGGCTCAGCCCCACTTTTAAAATTACCCAGGCTTTTACCTCTAGTGTCAAAAAAATCCGTTACCTCATCATGAATATTTCCATACTCCCTGTGGGCCAGTATCCATTAGCTTAGGTTCCACTTCAGCTCCTGATGGAAAGGCCATTTCTGTAAAGGAACTCTGAGCTGCAGCAGCTCCTGTGGGGAGCAGTGTATGGAGGCAAAAGTTGCAGGGTATTTTTCAAAAATTTCGTATTTCAAATATTTAGGCTCCCAAACTAGAGCACTTTGGTTTAAATATCAGCCTATACTGAGGGAAGGCTCTGACTGAACCTGGGCAATATATGACAGGAGGACATGACAGTCAATATATAATCCCATTCAACAGAAAATATTACAGACTTAAAGAGCTTCGAAGTATTGCAGACATACTTCAGTCAGCAAAACACTGACTCTTCTTCCACTGTTCATTTAGGAAGGAGGACATGGTCTGTATTCATTCCCAAAAGCAAAGCCAAATGTTTAAATAGTTCAATTCACAATCATAGGCTTCCTCTAAATAGTTCTGAACCAAGATCAGCTTCAGCTAAACATCTTTGTTACTATCTATGAAAAGAATGAATCCTAGCAAAGGAAAACAACCCTTTGAAATACAGAAAACCATCAGTGAGTTACTGTACATATTACATGCATAGCATCAGAAGATAGACACCATATAAACAACAGGTTTCACTTTTAACTGTGAACAGGTAGGATACAGTATTATTTTCTGAGTAAAACAACACAAACATTACGTATCACTTAGGAAACATTGTGCACAGCATACTTCAGCACTCAGAAACTAAATTTCAGTCATCTTGTAGCTATTGCTGACAAATATTGCCTTTAAAAAAACTTCAGTTGTGTATGATAATATACAACTGAATGTATAAGAAACACAGATGTGGGCTTTGTTAGCCTCCCACAAACTTCATTTTTAGCAGACATTGGCACTTCTCAGCTACATCCTGAGGACAACATTCCTCCAGTCATTTTGGCCAGCTGAAAAAGAAATATACTAACCCATATGGCCACTCTCTCCCCATTAACACATGGTAAACATTTGCTTAGCTTTTCACCATTTTGAGATCAGACTTTAGGCCTTCTTAAAATCCAGTTTGGTAGAATACCAGATTGAAAAAAACAAATCAAGACACTCAAGACTCTGCTGAGAAATGACCAGAACCCACACAGATTTTCTGACAATTACTCAAATTATAAAATAAAACTGAAGTGTTTTTTCTCCCACTATACAAATGTTTGAGGCCAAATGAAATCTAAATTAATGAAGTCTGAATTTTTCCTGTGAAACTTTGCAATGAAATTTCTCCAGAATACAGTGCTTAAAGAGTAAATAAAAAGGTTCCCACATCTTTTATTGGATTTCCCATGACTGCAGGCATGATGTTGTACAGTTTTAAATGAAAACTGCAGCCACCAGTGATTGTTCTTTCACTGTCATTTTAAGGGAATTCTTTCAATCTCAGGACTGGACAAGTTTTAAAAGGCAATGGATTAATTACTTCTGTGTACTTTGAGAACAGATGGAAGCGTATCCAATGTTCTACCGTGCTGTCACCATCCAAAGTCCCAGTGCAACATTGGCAGCCAAGAGTGCACTACCAGCAAGCAAAATTAAAAAGCCAACAAACTCTCTGTTTTGTTTTTCTACAATCAGGGAGCTCAGCGTGGCTTCCAGGAATGAATTTAATATCCACTGACCATCCAAAGCGAAACAGGGTACAGCATTAATAACTGCCAGTGCTCCTGATAGTGAGATTAGGTACCTGGTTGACATTAGTTAAGGCTCATGAATAACATCCAAGAAAATCTAAAAATAAAATAAAATATAAAACATGTATTTTATTTATAGTATGCAAAGAGAAACATATGAGGGTTTTTTTTTTTAGCTGCTATTCTGTTTCACAGAAATTACATGAGTACAATGAGTTTTCCACCATTGCTCAGAAAATTTCCACCTGCTCAGGGAATTTCCTTCAAAGATTTTTATTTTTTTTAAGTGCTAGGTATGGATACTCACACAACCTGCACTCTTCACAACTTGAATGAAAGCAGGAGACAGCAAAACCACACTTGATACTGCCCATCTTCCTCCCTTGCTTTCTGTGGTTTTGCAGGAAGGTTATAGCTCTGACACCACACCTAAAGTAAGACGGTATTCTAGACCTATGACCCAAGTATGAAATCATGATTAGGAATTTTTTCCAAAACACTCCCTTGCTGGATTAAGTAAATGATTAGAATGTAATTGGAAATGTGGTCTCTTTCTCCCACTTACCTGTTAGCCAGAAACGTTGAGAGGATTTCTGTACCTGTGTGTGCACGTGAGAATGAGGCACAGGGAGATAACTTTTATTGTTGGCCAAGACTTGCTAACTGCAACACTTAGCTCTGTCCTAAATGGCCTGACAAGAAGACATATGACTCAGAAAGCACCTGGGGCAGCATGAACCTTCGTATGTTCCCAGAAAAGAGGAGCTTCTGTGGTATCTTTAGTTCTCTAGATTACACTTAACTACACCATTTAATTGTTCTTCATTTCAGTTGCTAAGGCTAAGGGTTCTAGCCATATTCAAGTCTACTAACCTTTATGTATGCATATATATATATATGTCTTCTCATTTAAGAATAAGTGTGCTTTAACTGAATTATCCTTTTTGAATAGGCTCTTTTCTGTTTTAGAAAAAAAAATTAAAAGAATAACCGTACCCTGTTATTTAGCTCACTAGAATGAAGCAAAAATGATAAAACTCTGACATACCAAAGCTACCAAGAACATCTCATTTGCCCTGCCGTGAATTCAGGTTTACTTTGACTTTCTCATCACATCTCTTAAGGCTTACCCTCAAGAGTTAAACAAAGCACTGACCAAGAATATACTGTTATGCACAAGAAAAGTGAGAGATTTCATTTTGAGCTTGGCACATGGCCAATAATCAATGCAAAGATGGGCTAAAGATGTTAAAACTACAGAAATAGTTCAGGGTATCCTGTCTAAAATGATATCCAGCCAAAATTTTGATAGGTCACTAAATTCTAAACAATTCCCTGCTTGTCTGAAAAGAACAAACATACTTCAAAGGATACTTGCAAAATGTCTCTATCACCACAGGCAGATCGATGCTTAGAAAGTTTTGTCGTGGTACAAAACTGCTGAGACTTACTGAAATGAAAATACAAAGATACACAAAGCATGAAAAGTCATTCCAGGGTTATAACACTATGAATTTTAGATTTTAATTCTGCAGGAAAATAGATGTGAAACAACCTTCTTCAAGGACAAACAACTAAGCTACATATGGGCTTTCTTTTTTTTAGAAGACTGCAGCCATTAAACATGGCCAAAATCACAGTAAAGTCAACACCACAAAATACAATGATCATTTCAGTAAAACTAGAACTAAAATATGTATTTTCAGAGACAACTGGACATCAGTAAAGATCCTGTTGTGTAATTTCAGTCCTTTTCAAAGAAAAGAGATTATAGTTACCAGGCTTTTTCAACATATGCTGTGCACATGCGTAGTGTGGGTGCACACATGTATTCTCCCTCAGGGCCAGAAAATTCTTCTCTTACAGTACCTGCAGAAGATTGCTCTGACCTGAGGCTGAGCTCATGGTGTATAGGAGTGGAACAGATTGGGAGCAGAATTCATAGTCCCTCTGAGAAAGCAAAGGCTATGATTTGATGCACATCAGCATTACACACCACCAATCAGCCAGTATATAAGTAGCTTCTTTTCTGTGTTCAGATGGTAAGTGACTCCAAGATGCAACTTGGTGGAACTGAAAACCTGGGAGGTACAACTCAGCACTCTTCCTATAAATAGTGATTGGAAAATTGCAGGGTCAAGCGCCACATGATCTTGAAATACTTTACTACTGTACACATTGTTCTTTGAAGGTGTGCATGAAGCTTCAGCTGACTGCACATCAAATGTTTCTAAGAAATTCTTCATAGAAAAGTGAGGTAGCTCGAGACCTGCCAGAGTGCACTTTGTAAGTACAGGGATGCTCCATCTGGTTTGTCTCATAAAAAGTCTTGTTGCAGTCTTTCAAAGCCAAACATCAGTATCCATCTGCCAGCATCAGGGACCATAAGAAAACCTTAGTTCTGTGACACCTAGAAGAAAGACACCTTTCCTACCAGAAGAGATGCACAGTGGAGTCTTATCCCCAGAAGGAAGATGTTAAGGTAAATTAAGGCAGAATTAGAAAATCACCTTGAGGATGAGCTTGCACAGTACCAACAATAGGCTCTCTGTCCCTAAAGAACAACTCTGGACGTGAGTTGCCAGCCACAAGGGCCTGAATTTTCCCTACCTATCTGGGAAAAAGTTATAGCCTTAAGAAATATCACCTCCACAGAGATGTGTGAAAGCAAGAGTTCAAATCCCAAGTCCTATCACTGCTTACCAGAGAAAAAGAGATCAGAGCCTGACTCTCCACTTCCCCTTGTTAGGAAGTTGTATACAGTGATGAGGTCTCCCCTCAGTCTTCTCTAGCCTGAGCAAGCCAAGAGACCTCAGCTCCTCCTCATATAGCTTCCCCTTTAGATCCTTCACCAGCTTCGTTGCCTCCTTTGGATGCTCTTTGATAGCTTAATATCTTTCTTATATTGTGGCACCCAAAACTACACACAGTATTCAAGGCGAGGCCACACCAGCACAGAGTAGAGCGGGACAATCTCCTCCTTTGACCATCAGGTGATGCTGTGCCTGATGTACTCCAGGACATGATTGGCCCTCCTGGCTGCCAGGGCACATTGCTGACTCCTAAGTCAACTTGCCATCACCCAGGACGCACACATCTCTTTCCACAGGGCTGCTCTCCAGCCTCTCATTACCCAGTTTGTATGTACATGCAGGTCAAGTGATATCCAAAGCAAACAACTCGTCACACTGAGGGCTGTTATCAGAACGTCTGACCAGACCTCTTGTTCCTGAGCCAAAACAGCAAAATGGCTGAGGCAGACAGTATATTCAAAGATTTCAAAAGACACACTGCAATATGCCGTAATTTTAGAGCTTGACTACCTCTTGACAAACACCACAATGGCCACTAAGTCACCATCCTGAACCTGAAGTTGTACCTACATTGCAAATGAATCACTAATCTTCTTCCCTCTTTGTTACAACAAATTGGTTTCACCAATACAAACTAGACATGGACCTAAACTCCAAACCTTGCTGCTGAAGCAAGCTCCAAACACAAAGAAACTCTTCAGAAAGTTGCTGGACACTGTAGTAAGCTCCAGACATTGTAATATGAGGCAATGAATTTAGTGGTTGTAATGGATCAAACTTAATGGCAGCAAGCAAATTTATCCTCTGAGGAATAACAGAAGACTTATAGAAATTACATTCTTCAGGCTTGTCTTCAAAAAGACAGTGCTGGGAAGAGGTGAACAGCAATGGAGTTTGGGTGAGAGAAAACAGTCATTGTTTTCTCAGTCTAATTAAACAATTCTTTGACCTGGAAATAACATTTCTTTTGTTGGCTAATGTTAGATGGTGTTGGCAAATATTGAGAAGAATGTACAACAGACACAACTTTAACTAGAAGTGACTTGGAGACCAGGTTGACCAAAGAGCTCTTAAAAACTTCTTCATGGGGAAAAGGACATGTATGCTATGGAGGAGACAGACAGCACGGCATGAGATATTTCTGTGTGGTCTCCAGAACTGTACATGTACCCTTTAAATATGGGTTAAAAGCAAAGAAGGGCCCTCTGCAGCAACAAGGGGAAACAAGCATGGAAGGGTGCTCATTCCAAGAGTGGTGAGACACTGGCACAGAGAAGTGGTGGCTGCCCCAACCCTGGCAGTGTTCAAGGTCAGGCTGGATGAGCCTTGAGCAACCTGATGTAGTGAGGAGGTGTCCCTGTCCATGGCAGGGAGGGCTGGGACTAGATGATCTGTAAGGTCCATTCCAACCCTTAAATTCTATGATTCTATGATTCTATGAAATACTGAGAAACCAGGCTGTACCAGAAAGACCTTCATCATGGATTACGGCTGTTGATGCCCAAAAACATTCCCGAAGCCAGGAAGTGGCTTTTCTATTTGTTTTTTTTAGAAGACTTGGAATCAACAGAACTAGAGGACTGGCCCAGATTGGGGAAAATGTCCAGCACTGAACAGTGCAAGCTTAAGCCTGAAGTATTTAGAAGTTGTTTGATTGGAATGCATGAAACTCCACGAAGGTACAGCAGACTACCTGCTGCTGAAGCCAGGATCCTGTAATTTTAGCTCTGGGGACTTCCAAGGGGAACATAGAGCACAAGTTGCATTTGCAGCAAAGTTTGTAATAAAGTCAAGTTTTTAGCTTTCAAATAAACACATTCAATGCACCATTCCCAGGGTAGGGCAAATCACTTTAGAATGATATTCTATACACTGTAAATACTATTTCCACATAGTAACTTTTTAAGGTAGAAGTACCTCTTTAGATGCAATAATGCTCATTTCTGACTTCTGAAAGACTGACAGGTACAATTGCTTTGCAGAATTACTGTTCAGTAGGAAACACTGACTAAAACTCCATTGTTACAACATATTGGAAAAGAGAACAATATCAATTGTTCTACACTACTTACAATTTGTATTGCTAGAGACCAAGAAAGGCAATTTTAAATAATTATAAAACTCTAGTCTTACAATACAGAGCAGAGCTCAACCTGTTCTCCCCATGGTTCCCCCCACTGTTCTCCCAACTGGTTGTTTTGACCCAGACAACTTTTCCTCCAGTCCCTGACAGCTTGCTAAGGAGAGACTTCAAGATGTCTGAAGTAAAATCAGGTCTCTGTGAGGTATGTATAGGTTCCTCAGAGGAAGGGAAAGTAGTTTAACAGTTCAGCCTTTTTAAAGTCCATCTGAAGTTTCCTAATATCTAACCTAAGGCTCCCCTGACAGAGCTTCACACCACTCTCTCGGGTATGGATGAAGGTACCTGGTTCCTATGACTAACCTGAGCAAGATCTGTTCTACAAACAGTCCCTTCATACTTTTCTGAAAAAACAACCATCTCATCAGATATGGTTGCTATTACCTTCATAATCATTGCACTGTGCACATTTCATTTTAGGCCTAAGTAGCCTATGTCTTTCCACTGGCTGTAAAGAAGTTAACGGACAAGTGCTCCAAGACCTTGTTCAAGCAGCCAGGCAAAGGAAACCATAATAGAGCTAATTTTTACTAAATTATTTCAATATATAATACCAACCTGTGTACTGAAGATGCATGGGGTGGCCTACATATAGCATGTCCATATGGGGTGGATGCTTTACTCTGATTAGCCTTGTTTGGTTCTCCAAAGAAGGAGTCACACAAAAGCTTGGAGCAAAGTCCTTCTGACAGTCCATGTTGGTTCGACAAACTTTGCTGGCTTCAATAACTTTTCTTGCTGGCAGACAGGCATACTGCAAAGGGCATTTAAAATTATTATAAAAGTTAAAGGTATTTTCCAACAGATCAGGATAAAAGGTACTAAATATTCCTTTTTAAAGCAAAGAAATTGGTTTTCCCCCTCATGTCTCTCATAAAAGCTCAGTGATACTTTTCCTTTTGTTCTTAAAACACAAGCAAGGTAGGTTCTTAATCTACTGTTTGCCTTAGGAGGAAAAAAAAGTAATTTCTACCTTCTTAGCCTGATTGTTTCACTCCCCATAAATGCATGAGTGTCAGACACTCTCCATTAACCTTAATACAAGCTCTTTCTATTCTAATGAGGGAGAGAGGACACACTTTCAAATACTAATGCATAGCACTGTAAAGGCTGTGTAAAATGATTTTTCAAAAACTCAGAGCCAGTCTAAGGACATTTGAAGGTCACAGGCTTTGGATGCTTTAATTTCTTCTCTGTTCATAAGTAGAAGCTATGAGCTTAAGAATGTCAAAGTTCGGTGGGATAGTGATTTATCAAATCTTGCTGAACTCCAGGATGTTCCCAGCCACTGTCATATTTCAAATGAATGGCTGGAATGTGCTCAATTATTAGCTGTTAAATACCACAAAAACACTCTGGAGTGGGAAGTTTACCATCGTAGAAACTGTAAACATAGCACATTTGGAACACTTTTCTTCAGGTATTAATCACTAAAGGTCAGAACAATTACAAACGGTATGTGAAGAAAAGTTTACACAGTTGATACTTGTGCTCTATTTTGTGCAGAGAGAACTGACAGAAATATTCCATCACTGTCAATATGGAACACATATTTCAATCATCTCATTCCAACCGCCCTGCCACAGGCAGGGAATCCTCCACTACGTCAGGTTGCTCAGAGCTCCATCCAACCTGGCCTTGAACACTGCTAGGGATGGGACATCCACAGCTTCTTTGGGCAACCTGTTCCAGTGTCTAACCACCCTCACAGTAAATAATTTCATCCTAATACCTAAACTAAACCTTCCCCCTGTCAGTTTAAAGCCATTTCCCCCTTGTCCTATCACTACAGGCCCTTGTAGAAAGTCCCTCTCCAGCTTTCTTGCAGGCCCCATTAGGCACTGAAAGGCTGCTATACTCTGTTTTGAAGGGAGTAAGTCAAAATCCTACTGAGAAACTTTATGTTTCCAAAACAAGAAAACTGACATGGTGAAAAAGAAATCAAATAGACTCTGATTTTGAGAAACTGGACAATGCCTAGAATCTTCTCCTGCATGTTTTCAGTTTAACTTAGTGAGCAGCACTACTGGCTTCAGACAAAACAGCTGAACAGGTAGTACAGTGCTTTTCTTTGCCTACAGTGTTCAATACCTTTAAAGACTGGAGCACCAAAACAAGCAATTACACCTTCTTCTCAAAAGTTGTTTATTTCTCAACAGTATTCTGCATCCAGAATACTGAAAATGGGGGACATGTCTTCCAGAGACTCCCTGATTGATCATGGGGAAAATAATCAGTAATATTTTGGGGTATTTTTTAAGCTGCAAATGAATAACATACATATATACCTTTATTACAAACTGTAGATATTCTTAAACACTTGAGTATGCTGCATAAATGTTGGCAAATATTATTAATTTAATTTAAATAATTTTAGATTTACCAAAGAGAATTAGCAGCTTAAGAAACTTACCAGATGGCCATCCAATTTATTGCTATATGAAAAGCATATGTCTGTGAGGCTGCTGTTACTACAACATTCAACTGTGCCATCAAGTCTTCTGTAGACTAAAGAACATAGGCATAGAGCAAATAATCAACATTATAGTAACTTCCTGAAAAAAATTAGTCTCTGAATAAAGTAAAACAATCATTTTATAGCCTTCAAGAATTAAAGTAATTCACACAGCCTAGATGTGGTTCAGTCACAACTAAAAGAAAGCTTCACCACCTATGTTTGTGAATGATTTCAGTCATGTCACATACTGATTTTTTTGCATCTTAGTAAATCTTCTTGAGGTATTGAGGGTCTTCCACTGCAATGTTTTGAGCATTATGAGTTACAGAACACTTTTATCCACTGCCCCCAACTTGCATCAAGGTCTGGCATAGCAACTTGCTAGCCACTACTACACTGACTTCACTGGCTGACTGTGGAAATGACCAAGACTCAAAACACACTCTTTAAAACATGAAAGGCTTTCCAAGATTCAGATTCTGAAAGCTTTTCAAGCCTTAGCAGTTGCAGCAGTGAACAAATGATGTTTTAAAACATGACTTAACTAGTCTGGTACAGAACCTTTGTACAGATGCTCTTTAAATGAACTAAGCCTAACTTACTGGGCAACAACAGCTTAAAAAACCCACACAAAATAATGGTCACTGTAAGAATCTGTATCACAGCAACACTGCATTACCTTCCCTAGGCAGATCAAGCCTGTGATACTGGTTGCTGACTTATCACTGCATAACCTGCAGTCCACTAACATGCAGCTCTATGCCTGGGGCTTACAGGTGCAACCACTGTACCATAAAATCCTTTTTTCAAAAACCCTGAGGCTAAGAAATCACATATAGTTTTGAATAGTGAATGACCGTGATATTAGTTTCTTTATAAACTACACTGAAAACACTTCTCTTTTTTTTAATTTCAAGAAGGTCCTTGGGGCATTGTTTTCTGTCTAGTTTCATACTCAAATAGTTTACTCCCCATTTGTTTTATGGTCAAGTAGATAGGGTCCATTTGCTAGAAACATTTTTTATTGATACTCTGTATTTATGTCAAGTTGTGAACTGTCAAGATTTTGACAAATGACAGCTGCTAGAGACCAAACAGAGTTCATTTAATTTCAGAGGAATATTTCTCACTGCTGGAGGCTTATGACTCTGAAAATGCAGACAGACTGGTCTGATTAGAAAGCAGCAGTGGGGACAATGGGCTGCTAACACAATACAGCTACCAAGCTTGGAAGCAATAATGAGTCTCCAGAATTAAGTCTCTAGCATTTCCATCCAAATAGGACTGGTTCAACTGCAGAATATGCAGTTTTATTACCCATGACTCTGAAATTGCATTTCAGAGAACAGCAAATCTGAGCATATATATACCTACAGCATGTAAGAATTGCTTCTTGCCATTCCTGCCCAGCTGAAAGTATGTGCCAAAGTTGCCCTCCTCTTCAGAGGCATAATCCAAACTGTCAGGTCTCTAAAAGCAGGTTCTTGCTCATACTCCACTAGTTTCCAGTTTAAATATTTATCTTAGTTCCAGCTGTAAGATTAGTTTCCTTACATACTAAAAAAAAATAAAAATTACCTTTTCAATCTCACAAAAGTACTATAGTGCATAAAAAACATGGGTGGTTGAGTTGCCTGACCTCCTGTTTATTTCCAGTATGATGGAAAAATGCAGCGATCATTTTCAAGGTCTGAATAGCATAGTATAGGTTTTGCTCAGCAGCAGCCCCTTACCTTTGGAATTCAGTTTCCATGGCTGCTTGCATGAAAGAAACTCTAGAGAGCTTTAGGGCATGTCACAAGACATTCAGCCAGTTTAACTTGACTGTTCTTTTTTGTTCTACTTAATTTTTGTTTATTGCTCTAGTTTAGTTCAGTTCACATATTTTTCTTTGTTTCTCAGGGGTAAGCCCTTACAGCAACCAGCACTCTAATGTATAAATGGAAACAGAAGGAAATAGACTGACTTCCAGAAGCAATATGTGAAATCCAGACAAAACTGAGTTTATGGGCAATGACATAAAACCCGTATAGGAGACACACCAGAAGAAGTGGCCATAACAAAGCACATCATTGGGTTAAGCCATACAATTTGCAGTGTCATGCTGATCAAAGTGGTAAGGTAATGTGTGGAATTTACATCTGCAAAAGATCACTGAGTTGATCCATTTAACGGAACTTAAAATAGAGGGGATAATTGTATTACTGCTAATAACCAAGTTCTGCAATATCCTGAACAAGCAAATTTCATTATTCAGATTATGTAGGTTATTTGTACAGGATGACTGAAAGACAAAAGAAATTCTTCTGTCTTCTATCTCCCTCTTCCTCACTTTCAGATTTCACAAAACAGCATAGCATATTGCTAACTGCTTAAGACAGGATAGCAGACTTGACTTATAAGAAATCTGACCCCAACAACTAATCCTAAATCCAAAACACTCTTTAAGACATGATCAAATTAAAATATAAATTACTTAAAATATAAAATAATTAAGAGAGCACCTGAAATCATACCTCTAGCTGGAAAGCTTAATTGCTGTAGGGTGGCTGCACTTACACAGTAGCCGACCTGTGACTTCTCTGAAATGTCTCCCAGACAGGAATTCCAATCTTCCACATTATAAACTGGGCAGTCTTGTAGGTTAGTGACAAGATCTCCCACAAAAAGACCTCTTGGTCCATTGGCAGGAGAATCCTGAGAACAACAGTGAAGTCAGTCAGATTGTTATAGTTCAAATTACAAGGATTTGTTTACAGTTCTACTGAGTAGTTATATCTTTAGGTTAAGACACTATTTCCATAGAAACAAAATCTCAGACTCCACTAGAACTGATTATTTCAATTTTCAAATGTATAAAGCATAATAAATGTCACTCTCTCCTGAGTTATTTAAGTTTGCTTTTAGATCCAAGAAAGACTGAATCCTTTCAGCTCTGTTGTTCAACTGTGCTGTATTTGATTAAGTCAGGAAAAAATCAGTCCTCTCCAGAATCTCAGAAGTCTATCTCTACTTTGCTTCCAGTTGACCAAGCAAGCAAGAAAATCAGCTCAAAATAATCTTTGACATTAAAACAGATGGCAGCAACTAGGGTGCTAATGCAATTTCCAGCAATTTGCTTGGTACCGATATTGAAAAAAAAATTTAAAAAACCCTAACCAAACCAGAAATAAGTCTGTAAACTCATCTCAAATGTCTCAACAGTTGTATAGTATGCTGAATAGTCTATGATTATTCACACAATGTTCCTTTCTTTTACTAATACTACAATACATGAGACTGTGAAGAAAACTTCAAGCAAAAAACTCAATCTATTAGATTCTGCAGAGTGCTGCACTGACCTAATCTGACTGCGGTAACAGGAGACACAGGTACATTTTAGGTCACAAAGCATATGATGTGAAAACAGCAAAGATCTTTCCTCACCTCTGTGACCTCAGTGACAAGTGCCCCAACACCCGTGTAATAGAAAGGGAAAAGAATGGCTGGCAGCAGAAACAAAACCATGAAACTTGCAACACCAAGAACAAAATTATGCCACACCCCTAAAAAGAGGGAAAAAAAAATTAAGTTTCTAAATAAACACTAATAATAAAAAGCTGGTCTTGAAATTATTCTACAGCTACCTTCTAATTAACTTTCCTGAAATGATTACTGTAAGAGTGGATGAAAAGTTAATTTGTGAACATTTACATCTATTACTTCACAAACTTAAGGTTCTATGATGTCACTTTGTAGGGGAGTTTCAGAGATACCTCTGAGCCCCTGAGAATTATACTATCAGAAAAGACAGGGAAGTGGTAAATCCATTTTTAAGGTGTTATTCTACCATATTGAGATGTCATCACATACCACTACTTTTCTAAGTATGTAGTAGGCAGAGTACCCAGAAGAAAAACTGGGCTTCTGAATCAATTATTAACCTACAGTTTCTATCTTACAGAGTTGTCTCAAATATTTAAAAAAAGATTAACCAAGTGTATTACTTGTGACCTTCCACCACAATAAACTGTTGAATTTAAGAATCCTAATAAATGGGCTTATTTTAGAATAAGTGCCTTTTGTTCTAGTCAGCAAGATGTCTGAAATTTAGTTGGAATTCAGTATTTGTCATCCATTATATCAATGAAAATACTTACATATATATGTGCCAAATAAGTTTAGAAAATTATTTGAAGAAAGGTTTCTTTTACAAGAAAATCTGGACCTACAACCATGTCAAGAAACCAAGTTGTGCAATTTCCTGACAGATTATTTGGGCAACATATTTTCAGCTGCAATCTTTACAGTATGCTGTTCTCCACAGGAAGAAATGAACCACTATCCCAAGAAACACTTGGCTTTCATCATCAAAGCTTTATGGCTTTCAACATTCAGTACTATACAAAGTTTCTCATTTAGTTTGTGTTCTTGGACAAACATTTTGTATGAACAATGTGGGAAAACATTTCAATGCTCAACACTCCTTATTTCCTTCTTACAGTTCTTCATCTTCTTGAGAGGAGTTTGATTCAATTCTATATTTACAGTGCAGTAATAGGACAGGAATTGAAGTAAGATGGAAACGAAATTCCTTTGCAACAGTGTGGCTGCTACAGAGAGAAAACTGAAAAAACAACAGCCTTAAAATAATAAAAAAGAGGTGATGGAACTGCTAGAGGGTGACAAAGAATACTTTCAAACATCTGGGAAACATGGGCCTTACTACCATAATGACAGCGTTTGCTGTGTGGAATAAAGCAGAAAAGTCTAAAGTAGAAGGGTGTAAAATTCATCCCAGGTGATCCACAAAAAAGAAACATGCTCAAAATGAGAATACATGTACAGGCACAATGCTGAGTACACTACCAATTTCATTTTGCTAAAACAGCCTCATCCTTGGATACCTAATGCCTTATATTAAAAAAGGTACACTTTACACAACCCTTAAAACATCTTAAAATAATTATTTTATCAATTATTAATAACTAGTTAAAAAAGTTAAATTTACAAAATATCTAACTCCTGTTAAAGGCAAGACAAAATATGTTTAACATTATCTCAAAAAGTAATGCAAATATTTGAATTCATTACAAGAAAGTGCCACACAGAAGCACTTTTCATCTAGCAGGCATAGGAATATCACAAGTCTCACAGAATGCCCATTTGCTATTCCTGAACTCATGGTGCCACCTGCTGTACAACAAATACACTCCTTAATCTCCAGAGTATAGGTGGACTACAGAAAGTGTATTTGGCATCCTCTATTCTAATTCAGATGCTTAGCTGTCATAAAAAAATCTGAAAGCATGTGTCTAAATTCAAGTCTTCTGAACACTGAGAATAGGTTCATTTAACTGCTCTGACAATTAAACCAAATGAGTCATTTACTGAATATCATATTTTATCATTATGAGACAGTCTAGTTCTGAAACATACCTATCATTAACTGTAATAAAAATGCATGTATGTGTTACACATGGACAACAACCTGTCCATGAGTCAACAGTGTGCCCTGGGGCCAAGAAGGCCTGGGATTCATTAAGAAGAGTACTGACAGCAGGTCAAGGGAGGTGATCCTGCCTCTCTACTCAGCCCTCACGAGGCCACACCTGGAGTAGTGTGTCCAGTTCTGGGCTCCTCAGTACAAAAGGGACATGGAGCTCCTAGAGTGGATCCAGTGGAGGGCAACAAAAATGCTGAAGGGTCTGAAGCACCTCACTTATGAGGAAAGGCTGAGGGAGTTGGGGCTGTTCAATCTCAAGAAGTAACAACTGAGAGGGATCTCATTAATGTATTCAAGTACATGAATAGGTGCCAAGATGATGAAGCCAGGCTCTTCTGAGTGGTGGAAACCAATAAAACAAGATGTAACAGGCAAAAACTGACACACAGGGAGTTCCCCCTGAGTGTGAGTGACTGAGTAATGGAACAGATTGCCCAGAGAGGCTGTAGATTCTCCTTCTCTGGAAGTATTCAAGAACTATCTGGACGCAAATCTGTGCCATGTGCTCTTGGATGGCTCTGCTCGAGTAGGGAGGTTGGATCAGATGACCCACTGTGGTCCCTTCCAACCTAACTGATTCTGTGATTCCATGATATACCTGACTGAAAACAAGCCATTCATGCTAACCAGACTTGCAACATGCCTCCTCCTACCTTGTATTCCCCCAGTTCAGATTTCCCAAGAAGTATGAAAAATCATTACAGATGTTTGCTTGCCACCAAAAACATGCAAGCAATTATTTTGTATTACAGCTCAGAATCTTATTTTTCTAGATAATTTCTCAGGAACCTATGCAAACAACCCATTTGGAAAATCAGTGTGACTTTTCTTTTAGTTTTGTTCACAGTAGCTGGAAATGGATGAATTTAAGAAACAGGGCTTCATGAAAGTTAACCTAATGAAGTGAATGATTTTTCATTGATTAGGTTATTTGGAATGCAAATTTGTTTACTTGCCTAAAATTTGTAATTATTTACTTGATGTATGATAATTTGAAAATATACTTGCTAAAGGCTACTGTATGTCCACCATCTACAGGATATTTTAAATACAATATTCCAGAAATAATGTTAGTAACTAAACATCACTCCAGGCTGGCTGCTAGCCTACTGTCCCCTGCAATAGACAATCATCAGTATCAAGACCTACATCAAGATGATAACTTTTTTATCTCTGTGGTTTGGGAATCGCCTTTGTCTCTAGAAATCATACAAGTGGTTCAGGTAACATAACACAGTCTCAGTTTCAGTCTTCACAGCAACAGGGCTCTACTTCCCAGTATCCAGAGACTTCAAAAAACATCAAATCAAAAACATCTGGAGGTTATTTGGAGCCATAAGCTATGATTCTCCTGGGATGTTTGTGTTTTAACCTTTATTTCCTCTTCTCCTGGTATGTTTGTGTTTTAACCTTTATTTCCTCCTGATGGCAACATCAAAACACAGTCACCTGTATAATAACATAACTCACAGGTCAATGAATATCACATAATAGTATTGGAAAATGGATTTCTCCTATTGCAGAAAATGGTAGTGAATTGCTCAAGGATATTCACCAGTGACAGCAAGTCGTGTTCTCATACCACCAGTGTTCTGGCTGAGTATTTTCCAGCCTGTGTGCTCCAAGGGTTTGCTACTTAGGCCATATGATAGGCCACATGCAAAAAAACCCACAAACAAAAAAGACAATGGAACTTCTGCACCTGAGTTAGTGTAAGAGCTTTTTCTACTGAGAGGAAAGTCAGAAACCACATTTTTTCCCCCAAATAGACTGGAATTTCTTATTCTTTTCTGAATCAGATCTAGGATATAATAATGCTTTTTATGACAGGAAATTGGTACTCATTTAATCTCCTAGAAACTGACATCTCTAGTGCAGAAAGCACCATGATATGGACAGCAATGATCAAATGATTTTCTGAAATGACAATGCAGGTTCAGAACAGAAGGATGACCTTTAGTTAAAGAGAAGTTTTGGCACTTCTTCATTTTAAACCTTAAATCCTCCATCAAAGATTCACAAAAGATGCCTGTAGAACAACTAACAGTGCTAAGCAAAAGTTTAATAAAAAAGCACAAACTACTACCTGCACAAAATATCCTTAACTGCTGGACTGGAGATATCAGTTGCAAGTGATTACCTGCACAAAATATCCTTAATTGCTGGACTGGAGATATCAGTTGCAAGTGGGTTGTGAAGAGGTCAACAAATGCTCCAGGATAGACAATGAAGATAAAAATCCCAAATCCATTAAATCGTACTTGTTCTCTTAAAAAGAAGAAAAGAAAAATGAAGTGGCATTACTGCAAACAAACAAAAGAAAAACAGAGATTCTACACAGCACACATATTTTTGACAAGAATGACTAAAATGTCTCCTGATAACAGTAACACATAAAATACTCCTTTAAAAAATCACCTATATTCAAGTAATGATATATTTTAACATTTGAGGTGTTTTTTCTTGTAAATATAAAAATGGCAGACTGTAGGAAGCAGTTTCAAACTCATCTATAAAAAATTATCTGCAAGAAACAATTGCTTTCCTCCTAAAGGAACACAGATTTCTGGAATTTATCATTTCTCTGTTTCTCCTGACTGAAATATAAAGTAAATTATAAACTAACAAAAATGAAGGAAATGTCATCTGCAAAAATGAAACTGAGTCAAGAGTTTAAAAGGACAAATGCTATTTAAATATATTAATAGCTGAAACTATCCTACAGATAATTTTCCTTTCCAGAGGTTTTACAATTGCTTTTAAGTTGAATATTTGGAACATGTGAAGTTTTTTTGAAGCTAGAAATTTCACAAGGGACTTATACAGGCATGAAAATCATGCTCCAAGACAAACTAGGCACTGATCAGCTAACCCCATATCTTTACTGAGACAGTATACTGGGTATAGCATTATTATTTATCTACCATGTATAAGCAACAAAAGAAGACAAAGAATTATAGAAAATTATTCAGAATGAAGTCATACATTAATTCTGTGGAGTTAACTCACCAGATCTCTACATGGTACCAAAGAGTAATAGGCAGTGTAATGCCGATACATGATTTTATGACTTGGGTAGAAAGTACAGAGGTAAGAAGAAAAAGACTTTTTTTGATAGAAGCCAACATTCCCTGGTAAGTAACTGCTCTGAAATATTAGGCTTTGCTGACAGAGTAGAAGAAAAGCAATATTTATTACCGAATAGCTGCCACCCCATGGCCAACTTCATGTATCACACCGCTGATGAGGATTGCAGAGAAGAAATAAGTCAGCTGGCTGACAGGCAAATTGACACCAGGCACCTGTTGACGTGGGCATGACAACAAAATAAAACACAGGAGGAAACCAAGAGGTACAAAGACAAATCATTCTGCCCCTAAACTTGCTTGTCTCACTCAGCTTCTTCAGCCCCACAACAGAACAGGAGCTGTTCTCAGGCAGCACAATCAGTTTCTACCTCTTTTCCCAACTTATGCAATGTAATTTAAATGTCCTACTTATTCCCCACAGCTCTGTCCAAATGTGTCCCACTCTATATTAAGCTCGAGAAGTTTATAAAGATGTACACAGACTTCCAATCAAATGAAATAGGCTTGGCAAATGTGAGTATTAGTTTACAATTTCCTGCAGTCAGCTGAGTACCTACAAAGAGCCACCATTCCAAAGAAAATATTAAAAACTGTACAGCACTTAAAACAATATGAGACCTAAAAGCTCAAGAAATGAGCCTACAGCTGAACAGTCTCCCTTTCTCTCTCCCTATACCAATCACAAGATTATCCCAAATTTACAGGGCTAAAATAAAAGGTCATTTTCATCTATTCAAATTTTGATTGCCTACATATGGCAATTTAACATTTTTTAAAAAACACACTTGAAAGCAGTATACTATTTTAATTTACATAAGACACAATATATAGGTCCCTCATATTCCTCCTGTTTCTGTGGATTCTCACCACCCACCAGGTCCTTCACTGCACTAGTCATGTGACACCAACTGCTTGCAGACAGGCTTCAAAGCCAAAGAATGAGGAACCATCCCCTCTGTCGTCCTGATGGACTTTCCACCTGCTCAGTTCCATCCCCACTCAGCTGCTGTGCTGCAGTGGGATGACATGGCCATTTCTGCTGCTTGCTCTGGGACAGTTCTCCTCTCTGCCCCACAGCTTTTTCCACTTGAGGCAGGGTGCACTCCACTACAGTCACTAACAGCTGATGTGAACACAACTCCAATTGCAACCCAGTGTCACAAAAGAGATGCTATGGGCAAAAATGCCTGGCCTGTCTACAGAACTCTCTAAAAATCACCCTTGTGGAAACCAAAAGGCTGCAGGTTTGATTCTACCATCATTGAGTCCTGCATATTCCTCATTGCTTGTACTACAGCATCAGCTGGTGGCACTAATGCATCAGTTAAGTGGTGCTGCCAGTGGCCCTCTGCAATGGGAGGACAGATGGCCATAGCAAGAGTTCCCATCTCAACACCACCACAACTACAGCCTGCTAGAACACAGCACCAGATGCTTTCAGACTTCATTCAAAGAAGCTATTTTAAAATCCACCTAAACAGGAAGCTAACTCTCATGAAGTGTTCTGAGATCAATAGCAGTATTTTACTAAAAAGCATGTCATCTTATATTTTATGGTTTCTGCTAATACCTTCAGTAAAAGAGGATTCTTTGCTAGTAACTGATCTGCCTCCTTCCTGCTTTGGTCAACAGGCAATCAACACAAGAAGGGGCAGCTGAAGAAAAACAGCCCAGTTACATATAGATAGGTGTTTTCAATAAAGTATATCACTGAATAAAAGAGGAAGGGTACAAAAATCTTAATAAAACATAAGCAGAACTGTTCTTCCCTCTCTCAATAGCCAAAGGTTAAAGGCAAAAAAGATTTATGCAACTGACTAAAGCCAAGTTGAATTATGGATGTGCTCTACAAACTTTAAGGTCACCAGAGCCTCTACACTGCACAGCTCACAGGAGGCAAATTCTTAGCTCTGTTTTATAGTCCTAGTACTATGATAATTTAGAGATTTTCAAAATTACTAGCTAATTCTTACTCCTGATAATTTTCAGTATAAACTCTAAAGATTTATGCAACTGACTAAAGCCAAGTTGAATTATGGATGTGCTCTACAAACTTTAAGGTCACCAGAGCCTCTACACTGCACAGCTCACAGGAGGCAAATTCTTAGCTCTGTTTTATAGTCCTAGTACTATGATAATTTAGAGATTTTCAAAATTACTAGCTAATTCTTACTCCTGATAATTTTCAGTATAAACTCTACATTACGGCACCCACTCCCCATTTTTAAGGCTGATAACAAACCAGCAAATTTTTATGTAGATGAACATCACGAGCTTGGTTATTCATGCACGGGAATATTTAAGCATCACTCACTGCATTAAGAAGCTGCTTTAGATCTGTTTACAAGTCTCAGCTGAAGAGCAGAGGAGAGAACACTTACCACCACCTGCAGCATACGATCATTCTGTGCTTTCGGTGCCTCAGTGAGCATCTGTGTCAGTGTTTGCATCAGTGTCTTTCCAAGAAGGATAATAGAGCCAAACATGGCAACTATGCCAAACACCATTCCTATGCTGAACCTACAAAGAGAAGAAAATAGCTTAGTAATGTACAGCTGCAAGAAGATAAGGTGTATTCTCTTTATAGCCTAACTGCACACAAAACACAAGACAAAATTTATCTGATGGTACTACCACTCATGGATGAACAGTTCAGTACAAAAATATTAGTCAAAGAAAACTAATAACAATATTAACACACAATAATAACATTGACTAATAACATACATTTTCTTTGTTGAGTAAATGTTTTACATCCAAACCACATCCTAACCAATTTTCAAATACTTTTATTCTGTTCTTGCACATTCTAGATTTTATTCATGTACCCAATACATGCAAATTGCCTTTCTCTATGAATGTATAAACATAACTAACTGTATAATTTACCAAGTTGCACCACACCACCCCATATCTAGAGACCTGAATCAAATGGTGGGGTAGCATATGTATTTATATATTGTATATATTTTGCATCTTTCTCACAAACAATAAAAAGTGCAAAAGCACAATAAATGTGACTCAACCTTTTTTTAAAGAACAACTAAAAGGTGCAACTGCAAGACCAGATTAACATCAATTACTTACACTACATTGCTCTCATCAATTTATTTTTCATTAAAATTAGGATTGAAAATAATTTCAATTCATGTCACTCCACCTAGTGGCAAATTTTTATTCGGTGTTATTGTTATTATTTTACACTGTCCAATAGTTGAAGGAAGTGATAACATTTATTTTATAACTAAAACACTTCACTACCAGTCCTTCTTCCTCTCACAATAACATAACTGTTCTCTTACCATCCCTAATGAGGCTCACTGGGAATTAGCAGATTTATTTTAAGCAACATCTACTTGTAATGTTAATTAAAGAGACTACTGGAAATATTATACTGTAATAAATCATACACATTAAAAATTGTAATTGATATAGAACTATTTCCGCCTGATTATTACCAAATCATTACACATGAGAGACTCAGACCTCTCATTACTATCTCACTTAGGGTAGCAATACAGGAAATGAAAAGAAATTCAAACCTTACCCATTATAAATTTTCAGAGCAGATATCAAGTAACGCTAGGAAGGCAACTGAACAATAGTTTTCTAAACAAGTCCAGGAGCACCATACTGTTTATCTACCCATTCTCAACACTGTGCAACCTTAGCAGGGAGAGGTGTGGGCAGATAAAAGACAGAAGGTGAGCAATGTGCTTCTGAGCAGGTATTGTAGCTGAATGTTTGGGCCACAACTAACAACAGGGACACAGCTATCTCTGAATACTTTGTAAACTCTAGTGATCAGGGAGAGCTCAGTGTACAGTGATGGACAGATGTAGGAGATGAGAAACTGCTTTCAGACCTACTTCTGTACGCAGTACTGCACATAATAGCTGTACCCTTAAGAACTCTACATAGTTCAAACCATAGGTAAAAATAGTTTACAGATTTCTGGGTTTATAGCATGTCAATATGCAACCTGTATTACAACTATGCATTTGTTAGCAGAGGAGAGAGACTTATGCTGGCCCAGTACAATTATGGCAACCACTCTAACTTGTTTTTATCATTAGCCTAGTGAAATAACCATGCCTATCCATTGTACTTTTAAGGCTGAAAGGCACAGATGTGGTTCAGTTGTTGACCCTGCATTTGTCAGAACAAAAAAAATCCTGAATTTATACCATAAATACAGAAATTTGGGTTTCCATCTCCCCCAGTTGTAGAACTGGCGGTTGAAGAGAGCTGTTTGCCATCGCATGTGAAAGGGAGAGATGCTCAAGCCATATGTCAGCAGCCAGTCTTCATAAGATGCCTTCAGGGAGTTGGATGACTGTAAAACAATGGAAAATCAGTTGGACTAAAAAAACTAACAAGATTTTGTTGTGTGACCAAGCAGCAATGTGATCTGTTTATATAAAAATGGATGTATAACTTCAAGTAAATGTCTTGCACATTATTTATGTTTTGACACACAGGTAGGTGTGACATGTAATATGGAAAAGTTATGCCACTGTTTTGATGTAATTTGCAACAGCTGTAGGTTTGCCAGAGAGATTGGGTATCCAGTGTTATTTGACAAACAACATCTTGTACCATCCTTCCCAGGGTTATATCACTTTCCGTAGTTTTACTGTCCAGTTAGAAGGCTAAAGACTGTTGATGGTTATTTTTTCAGTGTGAAATAATATTCCAATAAACATCTAAAAAACTAAAATAAAGAAAAATGCTTCTTGTCTTCAGCTGAAAACAAGGTTTCTAACATTTGTGAGATATGGATCAGTATTGCAGACAGGAAGGGTAAAATTAGGAAGGGTAAAAATGAGGGCTACCTTTCAAACAGAAAGACTACACCTAAAGAGGCTCTGAAATATTTGATTATGCTGACAAAAAGGCACAAGGAATGTAAAATTATCAACCTGTATTGCAACAGTGATTCCACTATGGTAACTTCCCAGCATTTCAAGACACTTCTAGTAGTTCCAAAGATTTCTCTTTATGAGAGATGTGACTTATAAACTATATTATTAATACTTATCTGCAGTATTATCTGACATTATAGACCAATAGACATGGGGTTTGCAATTGCTACTCTACACTGTATGGCACCTACGTTCTCAACAGGCTTTAGTCATCTGCTTCATGGAAACTGCTGCAAGAAACTCAGCTCAAGGAGTGCTTTCCTTGGAGGTGAAAGAGGAACTCAGAGCTCAGGAAAAACACACAATAGTCTTGAGTCCTCTGACTTTGGGCTGTTCCCAAGGCAGGAGTGTCTCTGACATAACCCAGGCAAAACACTGGAGTTGTCTGAACTGGAGCATTGTTCCCAAGGTTCCCTATGAACAGTAGTGCCTACAGAAGACACTGGGAAAGTGTAGTTCAGAGCAGGCTCCCCTCCCCCAGGAGGAACTTCACAAGTTTCTGGCTGTTGTCAGTGGCTCTTTAAACAAATTTAGAACTTGCCAAGTTACTTGCATTCCTCCTGCCCTACCACAGTGGTGGTGGGGGATGAGGATCTCATATTGCACAACTGTATCAACAGCTTTTCTTATTTTGTCAAATTAATGAAAACTTGAACACTAAGGGTTTACTTCAAGTAACAACTGTCCTAGGATGCGAGACCCAGTCAGGTCACTGTTTATGTATCACCTACTACACCATCTATCCTTTCTGACCACATATTTCTGTGTCATTTCCTTCTTCATCCTACTGATTTCAGCCACATTTTTATTCAGTCAGCTGAGGGCACCATCAGAAATTTTTACCATGACGCATTCCATAATCAACACTACTCACTCCCTATGACACCATTAAGTTTAGTGTCCACAACCAAATCGGCTTTGCTAACTTTAACAGAAGAGATCACAGCAATGGCTACACTTGGGACACAAGTAATAATACATAAGCCAAGAAAACAAAGATTTCCTCACATAATCTACCAGATAATTAAGAACAAAAATACATATAGCCAGTAAATACCTCTGATATGCAACTGTTTTTTGGGAATTAAGAAAAATCCTATTCATACACAGAGTCAAAAAACCACAACAACCAATCAACCTGACATATATTATTTTAATCAAGCTAATCAGATATAGTGATTTGGCACTTTAAAAATGTGTTTCTTCCATCACATGCAGAAACCACTTACTACCTGGAAATGCCACAAATTTAACCCTTTGAATTCATTCCAACAACATTACAACCCACTGTACTAGCAAGACATAAATCAGTATGAAGTTTCCCATGAGAAACAAGGGATCAGTGACCATACATTTGCCAAAAGGGGGAAAAGGTTCCAAAAATATTTTCCTTTTGCATTTTCCTCACAAGTTGTGTAAATGATATTCATGATCCTTAAATGACTCCATCCTTTCCAAAACATATTAAAAAGCTCTATGCAAACCTATGCTGCTTCTGTCCTGATCCCAGTAAGATCACCACATTACACACATGCCATGGCCTGGTATGTTTCATTTCAAACTGCCTTGACACAGACCTTGTGATCTTTGTTATATTAATTTTACTATAAAAGCAATACTGTGTTTATTTATGCAAGCCTTCAAAATAATGAATGTCTGCTAAATACTCCAGGAGTCCTCAACATTCTTCTTTGCTGACAGAATCTGTTCAAGAGCTCCAAATCATTTCAGCTTCCTGACCTTAAAAGCTGAGAGCTAACCTTGACTGAGTGTGTCTAATGCATCTTTTATTTCTCATAGCAGAAGGAGGGATGACCTTCTACCTTCTACTCACTCCTGATCCTTTAGGCAGAATAAAATGTGATGACTTAGGATACTGGGGACAAGGATTTTAGGGGGTTGTCTGAGTGATTCCCTTTTATAGCCCCAATGAAAACCTTCATGACAGTGTCCCATGAGTAGCAACAAGAGGAACTTAACATCCTAAATCCCAGTTTGATTTGGTATAGCTTTTGCTTGCTAACACAAATCTATCTTGTAATTTAATTCTAGCGGTATGATAATATGTGAATTTATTTGTGCAAAAATGCATTTATACACACAGTTATACCTTCTATCCTACAGTCTTTGTAATAGTCAGACTGCCCAGGAAGATGTTTTAAATCTGAACAAAACCAGTAAGGGAACAAACTCAGCAAAAGACATTGCACATGGAACAAGTTTACAGAATAAACATTCACTGCAAGTTTCAGCACACATTTTTCTCTTGCCAAAAGTAGCAACAGGATCACGTATGGAGAAGTGTTCCAGTATTATTTTTCACTCATGCTCTGTACATCCTTTTGGTGTAATTAAATCGAGGTTTAAGCAGGCACTGCCTTTTGCTACAGTTTCTAGCAGCCTTGGGTTATGAATGTGGTAGGAGAATTACAGCACCAGCAGTAAAACAAGCAACCCTGAGTTTCCTAATGATATAAATCTGGTTATTTAATCCACATTCTATTTTGACTGTAGTGCTCACAGTGAAACTTACTTTGAGATGTACACACATGAGACCTATGAGTAAGTTCACTAAAATCCAAGTGCTCCCACTTCTTGACAATTAATAGCCTCTATCAAATATTAGTTAAAAGATCAATGTTAAAATTTAACTCCTGGACTGTCATGCTTGATATAGAATTCCTGCCATTCCCCTTTCTTTTTCAACATAAATCAGGCAGTAAGTTGGCTCAAATGTGAGGTTTTTCCTTGCTGCTGCTAAGCTCCACCAGGAGCTGTAACAAGAAAAGCAGTGGCTCTCCTTACTTAAAAAAGAGAAAGATTTTAATAGTCTAATGCAGAAAGAAATCTTCAGAGTCTCAGAGATGCAAACAGGTCTCAGCATCATGACACAACAGGTTTGGTACCTGAACTCAGCTCCTGTTTCACACCCTCAGACTTTTCACCAGACACCGTTACTGCCAGCAGAAGAGAAGCTGCTGGCTGACCTTCCTGGTGTGTTTTTCTGGTAACAAAATTCAAAAACTCTTCAGGTAAGTTACTCTATCTGTTACTGTTGTTATGTACAGGCTAATATTTTGCAATTAACAGTTCTCATCCTTTATTGAGCTATATTTGCTCTCCAATTAGCTGCAGAGGGAGCTGCTTCCTTTTCCAAGTTTTCTCAGCACCTGAAATTTATTGTATTTCTTCCTAAGTCTTACAGGAGTGACAAAATGAACATTTTGTACTCTGATGTCACCGGGCCCTATCTGCGCTTGGCAGAAACAGATACAACTCCTGGACTATAACATTGGGTAGAATTACAGATCAAACCTTTCATTACCCATTTCCTCATATTTAACCATCACACAGACCACTTTGCACGCATGGTGCATTTTCTTTTCAACCCCTGCCCTGTCCATCAGGAGGAAAAGGATGAGTCCTGTAATACTCTCTGAAGAGTTTATTTCTTTAAAAAGTATTTGTGTTGAGCTCTGTCTGAACTTATTTTTCAGTAAAAGGACATTAAAAAAAATAATTATTTTTTACATTTTTCAGAAAAATCATCATTATAAACCTTGAGAAAGAACTTCTTTACTGTATGGGTGAGTGCACACTGGAGCAGATTGCCCAGAGAGGTCGTGGATTCTCCCTCACTGGAGCAGATTGCCCAGAGGTGGTGGATTCTCCCTCAGTGGAGCAGATTGCCCAGAGGTGGTGGATTCTCCCTCAGTGGAGCAGATTGCCCAGAGGTGGTGGATTCTCCCTCAGTGGAGCAGATTGCCCAGAGGTGGTGGATTCTCCCTCAGTGGAGCAGATTGCCCAGAGGTGGTGGATTCTCCCTCAGTGGAGCAGATTGCCCAGAGGTGGTGGATTCTCCCTCACTGGAGCAGATTGCCCAGAGAGGTCGTGGATTCTCCCTCACTGGAGAGACTCAAGAACCATCTAGACTCAATCCTGAGCTGTGTGCTCTAGGATGAGAGGTGGGACCAGATGACCCACTGTGCTCCCTTCCAACCTTACCCATTCTGTGATTCTGTGAGAACACTACACAGCACACTTTTAAATTAAGTTTGTGGCGACCTTTTTTTTTAACATAATAATATTCTAAACTGCAGCGAGCACATTACAAAGCCAAAGGATTGTTTAAGAAGCAGATTAAAAGCTGACTGCCCCAACTCTTCGCAGCTTTGGTCCTTTAACACAGCCCGAAGCCTCAGCAGCCGCTCGGGAGGCGTTTTCCACCCCAGCGGCAGGCGGAAGCAGAACGCGAGGTCTCCGGGCGCTGCGCGGAGGCTCCTGGCTGGGCTGGCCAGCGCGGGCTCCGGGACGAGAAGACTTGCCCGGGGCGAGGCTCG
>NW_008654510.1:0-4538 GCF_000695815.1 Acanthisitta chloris
CTAGATGATCCTCAAGGGTCCCTTCAATCTCTGTATATTCTATGATTCTGCAAATAAAGGATGGTGCAGTTTCTCGATATTTTTCAAGATTTTTGCCAATCTCATTTGAGATGAAAGTTCTATTATTTAGTAGGAAACTTACTAGCTTCCAAATATATTGTAGAAGAGGGAAAAGTCACTACAGATCCATGTAATCAGTTTTAAAATGTAAATATCTTTTGTGATAAATTCAGTAGAATTAGGAGACCAGATGTTTGAGATGTAGAAGAATGTTCTTGCACAAAATGTAACTGAGTAAAACATTAATTAAAAAAAAAAAAAAAAAAAGGTTGAAGCTAACTAAGGTGAATGGTTCTGTGAGTAATCTGTATGGGTTCCTTGACAACAATTATATTTAAAATGTGCAATAAGAAGAGCCTTTTCTGACATATTTCAGTATCTACCTTGATAAATTTTTAAAGGGAGAAAATAGGAATTACGAGCAAGTGAAGTCTCTGGAAAAGATCACCTGTAGTTTGAGTCAAGCTGTTTAATGTGTATCCTCTTACTTTGTATCGATGAATTGTTCTTTAAAGGCATTTCAGGACTTGCTGTCTTATTATCACCCTTAAAAAAAGGAAGAATAACATAACTGACTCAGACCTAACTTGACAGCATTTTGAATTTTTATACTAATGTTAAGGAACAACTCTTTTAAGACATATTTGCATTTAGATGTAATATCTAACTATGAGTAACTAGAGTGGCAGATACTCAGGAAAACTCAGATTCTAAAAGTAACTTTCCTAATAAGACTCATGGGGTTCTTAATTTTGCTGCAGAGTGGGAGTAATTTGACTCATATTTTAAACTTTATCTCCATCCAGAGTTGCAAGCCAAATTCCCTTCATGCTCTATAGAAATATGAGTCTTTTACTAGTTTGAATTTTGCAGACCTATATATGATTTTAATTTTAACTGTTGCAGTTACATGAGGTACTAAGGATTAGGGAGAGAAGTTAAATGAGAATCAGCTTCAGGGAGAAGGACTTTTTACTTCCTATTTCCAATGCCTCCAGATTTATTTAGTATGAATTTGGCCATACTGATAGTAACTGGTAACTCAGTAAGTATGACTTTTGCCTTATTACAGGGAAGTAGCCACAGGCCTTGTATTGATCTGTATTGATCGGATTGTCTTAGGACTCTTCTGAGGTGTCTTGAGCTGAGCTGTTTTCAGTTAGTTTGAGCTCTGACAATTGCTTACTAGTCAACTGACTATGTGACTACCAAGTATACCAAGGGTTTGATGACCCAAGGCAGTTACTGTGTAACTGTAATTGGGATTGAAGAAGGCTGGGTACCAATGAGAAAAAAGGTTCTGTTTAGGAAACATCAAGTAGCCCAAAGATGGTTCAAGATGAGGAAGGGGAGTTGTATCATGATGATCTCAGGATACTGATCATAGAATCATAGAATGGTTTGGGTAGGAGGGGACCTTAAAGATGATCTAGTTCCAACTCTTCTGGTATGGGCAGGCTCATCTTCCACCAGACCAGGTTACTCAGAGCTCCATCCATCCTGGCCTTGAACACTACCAGGGATGGGGCAGCCACTACTTCTCTGGGCAACCTGTGCCAGTGCCTCATCACCTTCACAGTGGAGAATTTCTTCCTAATATCCAATCTAAACCCATTTGCTTTTAATTTAAGACAGTCTCCTCATCCTATCCCTACATGCCCTTTTAAAAAGTCCCTTTCAAGCTTTTTTTAAGCTTCCTTCAGGTACTGAAAGACCACAGTGAGGTCACCCTGGAGTCTTCCCTTCTCCAGGCTGAACAATTCCAATTCTCACTGCCTTCCCATCCATCTAATCATCTTCATGGCTCTCCTCTGTATTTGTTCCAACAGGTCTATGTCCTTCTTGTTCTGGGCACTCTAGAGCTGGATGCAGTGCTGCAAGTGGGGTGTCACCAGAGCATAATAGGGAGCAGATTGACTCACAATAAGCATTTTCCCATTCTGTTTGGGAAAGAATGAAGTGCTGATTTCAGGACACAGTGACATTGAAAATTTGAGCCTAACACCAGAGAAAAGGGTTAGATTTTAGAGATGTTTCTTTAATTAAAGAAGTTACTAGTAGTATTAATGAGATTTTTCAATATTTAGACTGTTAGTCTGATAAAGCACTAACTAATAATAAATTTTGACACCATATATGGGGGTATTTTCTTCAGTCCCAACAATATTTTGTTTGTAACAAAAAAATATAATGCTATTGCATGTATGATCTATTGAACATCTAATTGTAGTACAAGTGTAATGTTTTTTTGTTTGGTTATTTACTAAAACTTACCAGAAAGACTCAAGCGCAAGCTTCCTTCCCCTGTTCAGGCAATGCTTGTAAGTATAACAATTTGTTTTATAGAATTGAGGAGAAAATGACCAGTTCTAAAATAGTAAGATTATGGCAAAATTTTAAGAGAGGTAAACTATGTAAGCCTCTCACAGATAATGGTCCCAGCTGACAGTTTGACTGTTAGCCAAGGAAGTAATTGTTCACATATTAATTGTATTCAATTCAGTTTTACTTAGAGTAACTGTGAAAGTAGAGGGGACAAATGTGCAGAATTTTAGGGAAAACACTCAGATAATTGCATTCATCATTATACCTGTCCAGGGTCCTCAGCTCTCCGGCCAAGGTCCTCAGATTTGGCATTCTTGAAAGAGAAAGGCTTGCCTTATCATGTAGCACAAAAAAATAAATCCTGGAACAGATCTTGGTGTCCATCTAATCATAGCTTCTGGGCCATCAGGATGAGTGCCTTTGGGAGAGGCCCCACCTGCACAGCCTGCAATAGCTGGAGGGTTGGTCTCTTCTCCCAGGCAACCAGCAGTAGGACAAGAGGGCACAGACTCAAGCTCTGCCAGGGGAGGTTTAGGTTAGATATTAGGAAGAAGGTTTTTACAGAGAGAGCAATCAGGCATTGGAATGAGTTGCCCAGGGAGGTGGTGGATTCACCAACCCTGGAGGTTTTTAAGATGAGACTAGGTGTGGCACTTAGTGCCATGGTCTGATAACCACGGTAGTGTTGGACTTGATGATCTTGGAGGTCTTTTCCAACTCAGCTGATTCTAAGATTCTATGATTCTCAGTGATGCATTCAAACTTGTCCACCTCTGCTCCTTGCTAACTGCCCTGACCATGCCTAGGTGTCATCAATTACACCAATGAGCTACGCAGCTTGCCACAGCTTGTGTAGTGGAAAGACCTGTGCATTAACCCTCATATCCTGCCGAGGTGAAGTTAATATGTATTTATATTGTTTCATTGATCTGCTCAGGGAAATTGAGTAGTAAGTGTGAGGTCATTTTGTATATGAGTTATTTGCGTGACATTAATGAATAATGATTCCTTCCAAGACCTTGACATCTATATGAAAATCAGCAGCTTACACTAGTCCTGCAGACAATCAGAACAGCAACATTGTCCATTACTGTTATTTATTTGTGTCACAAAGACCAGATTACTTGTATCATTGACTACCATTCCAGAGTACATGTGTTTGGAAGGCTGCTTTTACCTTTCATCATACTTCATTATTCTGCCAAGTCAAGAGATGAACTGGAAAATCTTTGACATATGAACATTTGGCTTTATAAGTTGCCATCTACTTCTGAAGTTAAAAAGTATTTCTTAATCTTGGCACTTTTCAGCATTTCAAATCCACAGTGCTGCAAACTTTCATTAATCATCAGTTGGACCTTTATTCAGCTCTAAATGATCATACAGTAGCGTCTCATAGACTTGTTTTATATGACAGTAACTTTACTCCAAAATTGAACTTCTTCCAGCATTGCAGAGGCATGACAAGGCTTTTATACATTTCAACACTGACATTTTTAAAACAAAGACTATTTTTTCAAGTCTTTCAGACATCATAATGTACTTGACAAAAAGAGTCATAGGGTGAATTATTTTTATCCCTCTAGATGAATAACTCTAAAAATTAATCAATAGATTGTTAAAGTGCTTTACAGATCAAATATTTTTTCAAGGTTACATAATCTAGAACTATTTTTCCTCTTCTTTCCAAACATTGGCTTATTTAAGTTTTCATTTGTCTGTTTCATTAATCAGAAATAAGTAATTGCAGTGGAATTTCTACCTAAAGCCTTACTTTAGTTCGAAATAGATAAATTTGAGGCTAAATTTGAAGCGTGGTAATGTACTGTCCTAAACATAAAAAATGTCTTTTTGTCATTCATTAGACTGCAGTTCCAAGATATGACAACAACAATCAAGGCTACATATAGCTTCAAACTTGTGAATGTCTTGATTCTCAGATATGTACAATGCTCAGTTCCACTATAGACAATATTACAGAAACTGGCTGTAGGAATTAGGTCTTTTACTAACTTTTGCCTTTGTAATGACTCAAAACTTGGGTTATATATTACCCTGAAACTACTAGTAGAGCATTATATTTTAGACACTTTGGGACATTTTTCCTTTACTGCTACATATTTACCTTTGAGAAAGAGCTGACTTTAGGGAAA
>NW_008654510.1:4567-23761 GCF_000695815.1 Acanthisitta chloris
CAAGTCTGAATTACTACTGTCTACTTTCTCCTTGGAAAGATGTGTTCTGTCATTCTGTATGACTGGACATTGAACTGTGACAATGAAGAAGATTAACTCAATTCCCTTCTACTTTTTTTATTTTTTTCTATTTTATTTGTATGCTTGTTGTCTTTCCAAGTTAATCTTTCTCTTCCTCTGTTGTTTCTTAGTTTTGTCATTTGAAGACTCAGCTGGGAAAGTGCATATTTTGACATAGTAATTACCTTTCAAATTAACCTCTTTTCTGAAGCCACACGTTCATTTCACTAGATGGTCAATTCCTGAATCACTCAGGAAATTAATGACTTGAGTGTACTGGGTGCATACACAAGAGCAACCCTGGTACCCACCTGCAGGTTGTGTTTCACATATACAATAAAATGAAAAAATCAACTTACAGCTTCTGTCACAGAGACATCTCATTAAGTCTTTTTCTTTAAGACAGATATGAAAATATTATATATGTTAATGCTGCATAAATGTAAGCTGCAATTAAAGTTCTAGGAAATCCACAGCTCTTAGAATACTTACTTTCATATTACTTGAATATTTATATTGGAAATACTTTCACAGAAGCAAAAATTTACAGACAATTATCCATCTTGTTGACCTATCTTGTTATGCAAATATAACTGAAAATACCTATCAGCATTTGACTCTTATTTGATGTGTTCAGCAACATTAAAATCTTGAGTTCTCAGTTTAGATGGCAATAGATTTTGTAAGACATTAAAGAAGTTGGTTTTGTTTTTTTTCTTTTTGCTTTTTGATAATATATGCTACAGTGTCCTTGCTCTGAAATGATTTAATATAATTTGGATTGAATACTTCCAGGAAAAACAAAAAGGCCAGTACCCAAAGTTGTCACGCAACAGTCAATCTACAATAACTGTCATTAAAACCCATTAATCTCATCACTGGAATTGGAAAAATTAAGAACATTGATAGGCCTAGTCATACCAAAAACTTTTTGTTTTGTGCTTGACCAAAAGGTTAATGATTAGTTTTGTATCTGAATCAAAATTTAAACATCTTACAAACTGGGTTGATGGAACAAGAGGGATATGTTAATTACTAAATCCTTCAAATCAAGCAATGTGTTATATATTCAGTTGGTTTCAGCTTTGCTTCTCTAGCGTGCAACTGATTCTTCCTAAACTGATCTGGATTTATCAAATGAAACACCTGAGTTTCAATCTTGTGCTCTTAAATCGATATTGTGAGGTGGATCCTTTTGCAAAAGATATTCATTATGAAGCTTGTTACAAGAGCTGTTTTGTGAGATCAAGACAATCATGAAGAACAAAAGAGAAGATGCTAGAAATCTTTGCTAATGAGTATATGTTGTGTACAAGTATAGGAAAGACAATAAGCAGGAAGTGGTTGATAGTACACATTTGTGTTTAATATGCCTACTCCCTAAATTAAGCAAAATTTAATGAAAGCAGGTATGTAATTGGCTATTGGCTGTATCTTTCCTCATTCTATTGGCATCCTCCTTCCATCATTCTATTGGCTGTATCTTTCCTCTCCTGTCAAGGGACAGGAGGCTATCATCTTCTGTAGTGTTTGCATTATGCTGTGTAAGCCTTAAGTCCCACTTGCACGTACATGTACATGGATAATGTTCAATAGGCCTTATCAAAATATGAGATACTTTGCCCTTTATAAATCAGAGCAATTTGTATAGCAGTTTCAACAAGCAAATTTCAACAAGCAAATCATACCAGTGAGAAATAATCCACACAGCTGCAGTTTGCACCAAAACAAGCACGTAGGATTTTGTAGTGCATATATGTTATTAGATCTATATATGCACCTAGTTATGCTAAGATGTAAGCCTGCGTTAGCCTAAAGCTTTGATAGTAGAATGGGTTTCAGTAGGGGTTATTGATGTGGTATCAATCTCAACTTCCTGTTTTTGATCAATTCCATTTCTATTAATGTCCTGGCATGTGAGGAAACATAGGAACTGTATGCTTAGCTAAAAAGCTTTGTGAGAAACTTTGCTGTATATTTGAAAAAAACCAAAAATTTTTGTTTGGAATACTTTTGGACAGCATTTAATGTCTAAATTAAGGTTTATATTAGTGGGGCTTGTGTGCTTGTTACTTAATAATAATTTTCAAAATTAAAATGCACATGTTCTACAATAAATTAATCTCATTAAAAGAATACTTGATTCGGTGTCACTGATTTCTGCTCCAAACAAATAAGTAACACACAAAATTTAACTTCTGCTATGATTCCATACAGATTCAAATATAATAAAATTGAACAGGACATTTAAATACAGTGAGGACTGGCTCTTTGACCTTTTTTATCTGCTATACCTCATATGCATATTTTGCAGTGTCTTTATCCTTCTTTGAAGTTTTCACATGTTTGTTCACTGGTGTGACTTTGAGTTTTGACTGAACCTTTGCAATATAGGCACTTTTTGTCTCTCTTTGTACCTGTATCATGTCTAAATTACTTCTGTCATTTGTATATTATACTCCTTAATTTATCTGAATAATCCAGAGTAAGGTTCTGAACCACTTCTTGACAAGATGACAAGGACAATCATTGGACATAATGTATGAAACAGAAAACAGCAGTGAGTGAAAGTAGTTGTTAAGTAGTTTGGCCATCATTCTGTAAGAATGAGGAAGACAATATCTATGAAATCTGTACAAAATCAAGCATTTTTGTCTTATAATTTCTGTCATCTAATCTTTATTTGTTGTCTGGCTTTTCTGTTTTCATTTAGATTTCTAAGAACTATAGTTTTAGATGATTTTTAGCAATTAAAGTTAGTTTGGTACATGAACAAGACAGTAATTTTGAAACTACTTGTCAAGATTATAGCTAGATGACAGTGTGCATTTCAAATGCTAAAGTAAATGTATAGTATTCCTTCTCTGGAAGAAATGGAGGATGTGCACTATGCTATTAAAAGAACTGAAACAAACCAACCCTGAATTCCACTTAGCAACATAATGTGGGAATTATGTGTTAGAATTTTGAGGGGGAATAAAATACTAATTGATTTTGCTGGATCAGAGTTAGCCTGAAGCAAAGTGATTCTTTAAGTTCACTACCTAGATAGTGAATAAAGGAAGGGAATGGAGAAATGCTGTTGTAATGAAGTGCAGAATAACAAAATTCTGATTCTCAAAATGTTAGTTCCTTATTTCTTATGTAAACTGTGATTTACCCACAAAGCAAATAAAATGCAAAGATGGGAACTTCACTGACATCTACATGAAGGTTCTTACACTTTTACTAATCCTTTGATTAGCAGCAAGGGTGCATTATTTCAGTAAGCACTTTTTATTTTCCAACACATTTTACGTTAGATAACAGTCAATGTTGTTGACTACACATAGTGGTGAGATACTTTAAATCTCTGGTTCTCCAAGATTCTCTATGAACATTTCTAAGAGTTTCTGAAAGACAACTGCAGAAGAGAAGCTGAGTCTGTTGACTGAAATTTGCTATGCAGTGTTCTGTGCAGCTTGAGAGGGAGTTGCATCTTTTGAATAATAAAAGAAGACAAGACAGCTGCATTTCCTTTATGGTAGATATGGTGTTTTACTTTGAATTTTAGGAAAATATTGTAGATGATGCAACATAGCTATGCTTGGCATAGTAGCTGGCACAGAAGTAAGTTGGGCTGCCAATGCATTATGGTAATGATGAACAGCTTTATAATTTTCTGAGAAGATAAACTGACATGAGAAAAGGGGCACTTACACCAACAGAATATATTTTGTCAGTTTGAAAATCTGCTTTCTGGGAACAATCCCATAGAAATCATGAACCGTAAATATCAGATTTTAGGAACTGTGATTTAGTTAGGACTTAGATGATATCAGTATGTGCTTAGTTGAATCATCTTAAATATAACCTACATCTGTCAAGGATAGATGTGTTAGTAAATAATTGATTTGATAACTAAATTCAACTAGATTTTAGCTATTTTAGAAGAAAAACTAGTCTTTTACTATGAGTATATTTAAATGTCTAGGGCAACATCTCATGTGTTGGACAATAAATTTATAATTTATTTTTCACATGTTTTAGTGATTATTAAAGAGAAGCCTTATTATAGGTAGACTATATATGAGTCAAAATAGGTGTTATGAAATGTGTTTTACAGCCTTATTTTTGTTTCCAGTTTTCACTAAGATTTCTTATAGTAAAAGGTTTATTCTCAAATACGTAAGCAGTGAAAGGTTGTTGCCTCTATATTGCCTAACAATTAGTTACAGGGTGAGAATTTAAATAAAAGAGCTATTTTCTGGCATCATTATGTAATTTTATTATACAGAGAAATAGTTGTACCTAATTAAACCTCTACCTTCCAAGAATCAAGCAACAAATGAAAGTATATTTCTTACATTTCTAACAAGAAATTTGTAGCAACTTATGTCACTTCATGGCTGTTAGAAAGTGTTTCATGTTAAAATTCACAGTGAAAACACAGAAATATTTCATGTTTTCTAATCAGAAGATGTAGGCTTCTGCCTCATAAGCTGAATACGTGTTATAGTGCAATTCTCACTTTAATTGGTGCAGAATAATGTGCAATTGCAATTTAATATCTAGCTAGAATAATGCACTGTCTAATAAAGCTGACCATAAAAGAAAACTCATCTGTTTTGGACTTTTTCTTTTCATTAAATTCTGGATATCAGTATTGTATATAACTTTATGAAATTTCCTGTGGTTTGGAACAAAAACATTTGATTCTGACTGAGTTGCAAATCAGAAAAAGAGAGCTAAAAGACCCACGGAGACCAGCAGCTGAATAACCAGGCAGTTTGGGGCCCATAGCTAGCCTGGCAGCCAGGCAGCAAAGGAGCACTAGCTGGCAAAGCAGCTGAGCAGCTGACCTTATACTCAACCTTATAATAACCAACATGGAAGGCCTTGTTGATGATGTGAAGGTTGGGGCAGTCTTGGCTATAGTAACCATGAGAATGTAGTACAAAGAGGTAGCAGGACAGCGAGCAAGACTATGACTATGGATTTCAGGAGAGCTAACTTAACTTCTTTAGGGACCTTCTTGGGAGAATTCCATGGGACTAGCTCCTGCAGGGTAGAGGGGTCCAAGAGAATAGTTCGCTATTCATAGTTCACTTCCTTCAGCCTCAAGAACAATGCATCCTAATGAGAAAGACATGAGGCCAAGGGTGCATGTAACTCCTGTGCATGAATGAAAAACTCCTCATTACTCAGGTACAAGAAAGAAATGCACAGGAGATGGAAGCAGGATCAGGCTACTTGGCATGAATATAGAGATGTGGCCAGAGTAAGCAGAAATGAGACTAGAAAGGCCAAGGTCCTCCTGGAATTAAATCTGGCCAGAGATGTTGGGGATAACAAAAAGGGCTTTTTCAAACACATAAATAACAAAGGGAAAACAAAGGACAATTTGGGTCCATTAGTCAATGGAGAGGGAAATCTGATAAGAGAGGACACAGAGGAGGCAGAATTATTGAATGCCTTCTTTGCATTGGTCTTCACTGATAAGACCAGCCCTCAGGGATCTCTGAGCCTGGAGCTTAGGGTAAATGAAGTGGGGAAGGAGACCTTCCCTTGGTCAAAGAGAATTGGGTCAGAGATTTGTATCCTCTCATTTGGTTATGCATAGTGAACAATTTTTTTCTGTTCATGCTTATGCTTGTTAAAACCCTATTGATAAATAAAAAGTCCAACAGAGGCCATATTAATGAATATTTCTTTGATTATAAAGTTTTCCTGATCATTTTTTAATCTTTAAATAATAATTTTTATTTGTTTTTTGAATTCAGGCTCTCCGGAATGAATATACCTCCTCCAGTTATCAGCAACAAAAACTGGCTCAGACTACATTTTGTAACAGACAGCAATCACCGATACCGTGGATTTAGTGCTCACTACCAAGGTACATTTAATTTTTTGTTGTGGCTGTCTTTGTTAGGAAAAATAGTACCTAAAGTTGTAAATGAAATTGGAAGAGCCACTTTAAAAAATCCTCATAAAGTTATAGTTTGTATTTACATACATGATAAATTTAGCTCTGCAACCTGATATATCAAATCAGAGTATGTTAGAGAATAGTTAGTATATTATCCAGTGTATCTAAATTCAGTTATAAAAAGTTACAGCAGATATCTGCTTTACTTTAGCTTGTGCACGTTCTTAGCTTTTAAAATGGTCCTAATGTTCTGAATTATATCGTGTAACAGATATATAAATAATGTTTATATCATTAAATTATGTAATGGAATCTGTATTCATGTAAGTCATGTTTGTAAAACAGTGAGTAAGTTTCTATTTTCTAATGTAGCATTTAATCACTATTATCTCCTACTCCCTATTTCTGAATGCTTTGCACAATTAAGGGTTTAATTAACCTGTAGGATTCTTACCCACTGTTTGTATGAACAAGCATTATTTTGAGTAAGAATGAAAGCATATGAAGCATTAACTTGGGAATATCACCATTTGGAGCAAGGTCTTTCTAATGATGAAGTGCTAATGAAAGCTGAACTTCATTAGCGTATAGTAGTACTGCAAATAATATTTTTCAATATCCACGGTGTATCAATGGATCTTCAGGGAACAGTAACCCTTTTTGTGTTTTTCTGCTTTTTCCATTTATCTATTGAAAAAAAATTATGGCATTCTTAACAGGATTTAATTCAGGAATGTCTTTTACAGTTTCCTATAGAAAATTTAGCATAGGAAGAGATCAACTACATGAAGTTTTACAGAATCTGATAAAATTAGTCGACTAATGTAAAACTTTCAGCTAAAACAGGATTAGAAGGGTCTTTGTATGTAATTTTGTATGTAATTTATCTTTGCTAATAGCAAAATTTTTTTGCAACTCTGGTTTTCTCAGGTAGCATATTCCATAAAAGAACAGAAGAAATTTGACTACTCCTTCAGCAAATATTGTATTTCCTGAGTTCATAGATATTCTGGAATGTGTATTCTGAGAGAATTCAGGTGAAAGAAGCCTTCCTACTCTAGCTCCAGGGCTATAAAACTATGTCTGAAAAGCACTGACTCACTTTTGCATGGTATCTTGCATACCAAATACAATAAAACACTCTTTACTAGGAAATCGCTAGTTTATGATTCTGTTAAACAGCAGAAAGCAGGAATTTTCTCTATTAAATCTACGCCACAATTGAGAAACCATATGATAACTAACTTGGTGGTTTGAGTGAAGAAATTTGTATTGCTGAGCTGTTCATTTTGAACTAGTGAGAAAAGGAGAACAAACTATGTCTCAGATGGCACACATAGTTGCACTCCTGCCAGAAGTGTGAGGTAATAGGTAATGAAAGAGAACAAACTTTTGTTTACATTCAGAAAGCGTTTTATGCAAGATCCATAAAAGATATGAGTTGGTAGGTGTAGGAGAAGAGTGTCTTCTATTTATCTTTACTACCTAAGAATGTAGTGATTATATTAAGGGGGGGTTTACTATTATTTTTTGTTTGCTCATTTGATTTTTGATGGTATATTGCCAAATGCATGTTAAAGTGTACTCTATGCTAAGCTGTCAAATGCTGAAGTAACCCACCGTGCTTAAAATGAAGAAAATATCCTTTCAACTGTCTAAAGAAAATGTAGGCAGTAAAAAATTTCAGCATGTAAGAACATTAAATGTGCATACTCAAGCCTACATGATCAATAAAAATGAACCTTGATAGTAGAAAATGGAAAAACACGTGGTCAAATAAGAGGGATGATTGGTTTCTAGGTTAACAGTAGACTAATGGAGAGAGTGTGAGGAAATTAAATATATGTCATAGAATCATAGAATGGTTTGTGTTGGAAGGCACCTTAAAGATTTCAGTTCCTGCCATGGGCATGGAACCTTCGACTAGACCAGGTTTCTCTGATCCTGCCATGAACACTTCTAGCAATAGGATATATTAAATATCTTTTGTGTATTTAGAAAACAAAGGAAAATGTATAGCACAAAATATTTCAGTTTTCTAAGAAATGAATCCTTTATTTTTTCTGTTGGACACACTTTTAAGCCTTTTTGTAAAGACCATTTTCAAACTAATTTCACTGGTGTGTTGGCATGAGTGTTCACAAGAGATGATAACTAAGAAAAAAATCAAAAAAAGTATTGCAAAGTGCCATATAGTGCAGAGACATGTGCCTCATTTTTTTTCAGGGAGTTATTTCTGCATCACTTTTGAGAGGATGTCTGTTAATCCTTTCAATAGCCTGTATTATCACTGCACTGCACAGTAATAACTGTGTTAAAAGCTCACTTTTCCCCTGCTTAATTAGCATAGATGTGACTGGCTTCTTCTTGAGTTCCCTCCTTGAAACTTGATGTTTCCTACGTAGTACCACTGTAACCAGAATTACTAATTTTTTGCTACTTTCTGTAACTTTCTTTACCCTATTGTTGCATGTTTTGAAGGAGCCAGGCTCAAAATTCTGAACTTCACAGCACTTCCCAGGTGTTAATCTGTCACTGTGTGACATTATCATTTTCACCTAATCACTCCCTTGGCTTATTGATTTTGTTTCCACAAGTTTATGCTAGTATATTTGGGTCATGGTTTAATCCTGAGTAGCAGTGAAGCACTCCCACAGCCACTGGCTCTCTTCATCCACACAGTGGAACAGGGCAGAAAGTAGGAAGAATAAGAGTGAAAAAATTCGTGGTTGAAATGATTATGTGGAAAATCACTCATCAACTACTGTCTTTGGCAAAACAGTCTTAATCTAAAACATTTAAATACCAATTTGGGTGTTGGGAAACAAAGACAAACAGTTAAATATTTAGGAAAAATACCTTGCCTCTTCTCTTTTGCAGGCTTAACTTCATTCCAGAGACTTCTTCCCCTTCCTCTATGTACTCCACCAAAGATTACACTTTGTCTCTTTACTGCTGTGATGGGTAGTGCAGGAGGTTCAGGTCAAGGTGTAGGAGTTTATTTCTGCTACTCCTCATTTCTCACTATTTTCATATGCTTTTCCTTCCCTCTTCCTCATTTTTCTGCTCTGATGTGCACTGACCTTGCGCCAGTCTCTTAGGGGAAGAACCTGCTCCAGTGTGGGTTATCTATGGGCTCCAGTCCCCTTGAGGGTGTTACTAGCTCTGGAATGGAGCACTCCCACTCCGGCCATGTTCCATACTCTCAGTGTTTATTGCCTTCTTAAATTCATTTGCATAAAATTGCCACAAATTCTACTGATGGATTCAGTTGTGTCCTGTGGTAGGTCCATTGAGGAGCCAGCAGTGTCCAGCTGTGACCTGCATGGGACAGCCCCATGCCTCCTGAGGACCAAGACCACATGTGCAGTCCCTCTGTCCCACTGCTACCAGTCCCTTGCTATTTATGCCAATTATAGCCTGATTCCCTTCTGTTCTCTTAAATTTATGAAAACTGTTTTTTTAAGATTCTTTGTCACCTCACCTGGCTGAGCTTCAGTGTAATATCTGAGGCTATTGTAGCTTAGATATTGGAAAAGAAATCTAAAAGGGATGCAATGCAAAGTCATAAAATCTAGCTGCCTCTGAATCATAGAATCATAGAGTCACAGAATCAACCTGGTTGGAAGAGACCTCAAAGATCATCGAGTCCAGCCCTACCGTTGTTACTAGACCATGGCACTAAGTGCCACATCCAGTCTCATCTTGAAAACCTCCAGGGATGGTGAATCCACCACCTCCCCGGGCAGCCTATTCCAATATCTGATTACTCTCTCTGTAAAAATATCTCTTCCTAAAATACCCGACAACATAAGACCTAGGGTATTAGATACTTTTTTGTAAATATCCTTTTAAATTAATTAATTATTAATTTTTCCTACTTTTCTGTTTAAGGCCTTGCAAACAGGCAAAGGCCTTTAAGGCCTTTGAAAATGTTTAAATCAGCTTAGACAGAACAAATGAATTCTGAGGTACAAATGAGGTATGTGAAACTATAGGAAGCTCTCAGCTTCATTTAAATACAGTTATGCAAGTTGTGTGTATTAATTTCTTTTAACAGGAATTGTTATTCATGAAAGATACTGAATTATACAATATTTAAAAGATGTTGGTAAATGATAATCAAAGTTATATGTGACGGTTAATTTAAAGAGAATCAAAATGTTTCCCTACCCAAGTTGTGGTGTCATAACCAAGATACACTTATTTTCGCTTGTCTGACCATCTGTGTTTCAGCACTTCTTTCTATTCACTGAGGGTTCTTTGTCCTGATGTTTTCTCTGCTTATTGCTTTGTTAAAATTCCCTTTGAGTCAGAAACTGTTGGCTGAAGTAGAACAAAAGCTTCTTTGGATCTTCCTAAAGTGACTGCTTCAATGTTTCTTGGCACTGGTAATCCTCTTTTGCTAAGTTTCTAAAATTAGTTGTGCTTTTTTACTCTATCCATTTGCAGTTTCCTTTGGTTGCTGCTTTCTGTTAGCTGCTTTTTGCACTCCACTTTTGCACATCACTTGTATATGAATACATAATATTATCTCAGTGGGCAGAAGGGATTAAGTTAATGTCACAGCATCTGGTCTTACAGACTGGCATACACAATCTTCAATCTTCTTTATATCAAACATACCTGTGCTCTGAAAGGGCTTTCATAACAAAAATTATTTTCATTTTATAATAGTTAAACATTACTTTAAGCATCCATAACTTTGCTGTCTTTTGAGATCCAGCATCATTTTTGTCTCACTTTCTGCCTTTCTCCGCCTTTAAAGCTCTGGAAGGTTTCAGTAGTAGTCCTATACTTGCTATTTATTAAACTTGTGGAATGCATTTCTGAACTGATTTTGCTTCCTTCCCCTCTTTCTTTACCTCTGTTTGAGCCATGTGCAAACTAATGCTTCCACTGTGAGCAAAATAGTATCATATATGTAAATGGAGTGCAAATTCACATTTGCCTTCCATTAAGAATCTTTGCTTATAGGAAAATACAGATCAAGAGATGAAATAGATCCATGAACTTTACAGAATAGAATAAAATTTACTTGTCATGCTTATGTTTAAAAGCATACAAATGGTTACTCTGCTTAGTACTTGACAGTCAGCTTTGTAGAGCTGAGATTGGATAAATGCCAACACCTTGAACATTTTATGCAATATGGAGAAAAAAGATGTTGAAAAATTTTCTCTTGCTCTGCTTTGTTTTCTATTGTTCCTTTCTTTTTCTTTCTGTCATCTTACATATGAATAGAAACGTATCTTCATTCAGAAGTTATTTATGGAGTTAGGTTTGTCTTAATTTTTTTGTTGGTTTTGCTTTGAGAAAGAATTCTAATCAATTGACAATCTGGTAAAGAACAATAGTACAAAGTTGTCTCAGAATATCATGGCTTGAGGTGCCAGAAGGGGAAAACTGTCTTTATCATCTTTTTCAGAACATTTAACAATTTAAACAGCTTTTGTCATTCATTCCTATTGCAACAAAGAATACACAGTGCTGCTGTCAGAAGACTTTGCAGTCATAGCAAAGTCATAGGTGGGAACTTTATGTTTAGACACCTCTAGGTATCCAGATACCCATTAAAGTTGGGGAGCTGTGGTGCACATTTCAGGTGTACATGAATATATGTGCAATGATATGTCACTGAAATCACCTAAGGTTCCCAAGATATTTTTATGGCAGTGTCAGAAGTGCAGAGGCTCTTTGGGCAGACAAACCAAGGTGTTGCAAAGATGTATGTTATGAAGGTACAAAATTGCACCAAGTCAAAATATGTATGGGCAACTGAACCTTCCTCATACCTTGCTAATCCAGCCAGTGCAGGTTGCAGCATAGTTCAGCTGACCACAGGGTAGATGTTGGGTAGAGGTGCTCTAGAGTAGAAGAGATATCTGTATGATGTTGGCAAATCAGAATTTGCAGGAGACCATGTGCTATGGTTTAAGATGTCAGGGACCTAAACACTGCACAGCTGTTCGCTCCCAGTGGGACAGAGGTAACACTCACAGGTTGAGATGAAGCAAATTTAACAGGACAGAATCAGAGAATCATAGAATCATAGGGATTGGAATGGACATTACAGATAATCTAGTCACAACCCCCACTGCCATGGGCATGGACACCTCCCCACTAGACCAGGATGCTCAAGGCCTCATCCAGTGTGGCTTTGAACACCACCGGGGTTGGGGCAGCCACCACTTTCCTGGGTAACCTGTTCCAGTGTCTCACTAACCTTACAGTAAAAAACGTTTTTCTAATATGTAACCTAAACTTCCCCTCCTTCAGTTTGAACCTGTTACCTCTTGTCCTGTCATTGCACTTCCTAATAAGAGCCCCTCTGACTTCCTTGTAGGCCCCTTAGATATTGAAAAGTTGTTATGAGAAAAGATGATAGAAATAAAAGGATGGGGAAATAATAATAATGATAAAAGAATATATAAAAGTAGTGATGCACAATGCAGTTCATCCCCAATGCCCTGCCAGTCCCCAAGCAGTGGTTGCCAGCCCCTAGCCAGCTCCCCTCAATTTTATTGTTCAGCATGATGTCATACAGCATGGAATATTCCTTTGGCCAGCTGGCCTCAACTGTCCTGGCTGTGTTCCCTCTCAGCTTCTCCTGCAGCCACAGCCTCCTCACTGGCAGAGCAGCATGAGAAGCTGAAAAGTCCTTGACTCAGGGTAAGCACTGATCAGCAATGACTAAAACATCAGTGTGTTATTCTCATCCTAAATCCAAAACATGGCACTGTAACTGCTACTAGGAATAAAATTCACTCTATCCCAGCCAAAATCAGAACACCATGCCATTCTGGCACAGAAACTAGAAGACAGGGAAGAACAAACAGCATATAGACAACTGTTGCATCCTGTGGTGGGTGTGTGCTTTAAACTTAATTAAAATGCTACATTCCACTGACTGCAATGACTAGATTTCCATTTATTGTAGTAGTTTGTATTCCTAATGCAACAACGGGCATACTCATACAGTTCTCTTAATCTTAGTTTGCATCTCACATAATGTGACTATACACTTGCTGAAATGGTTTTTTATTACCAGAACACTCATAGGCTTGAGATTCCCTGCAAGAAATTAAGGTACTGCAGCACTTGAGCCACTTCTGTAGAAGTTGGCTGCTTAACTGAGGGCTGTGCCTGCTTCTTCTTAGGGCAGTGCAAATAAGTTGCTGGTTGCATTGATAATTTATTTGGCAGATGACAGGTTTTTACTTTTTTTTTTAAAGACAGATACTCAGTTATCAGTCTTGTATCAGTTATCAGAATTGTAAATCTGTGACTTTTCAGACCCTGAACTTAGAATCATAGGATTGTAGAATCAACCTGGTTGGAAAAGACCTCAAAGATCACTGAGTCCAACCCTACTGCCGTTACTAGACCATGGCACTAAGTGCCACATCCAGTCTCATCTTGAAAACCTCCAGGGATGGTGAATCCACCACCTCCCCGGGCAGCCCATTCCAATGTCTGATAACTCTCCATAAAAAAATCTCTTCCTAATATCCAACCTAAACCTCCCCTGGCAGAGCCTGAGTCTGTGCCCTCTTGTCCTACTGCTAGATGCCTGCAACTTCTGTTGTCTAAACAGCCCAGATAGCTACGTGATTTTGCAATGGATGGAGGAAAAGGAATCTTCTCTGTATAGATTGAAAGGAAATTACCAGAACTTGTCAGAATTTTATTTTTTTTTCTGCGTCCAAGCATAGCAAGCTCTTAAACTGCATACATTGTCACCTAAGTAAATGTTTGTAGTGGATTTTCATACTCCTGGGTCTTTTAGCTCCAATTCATGTTATACTGAGCTGTATTTTCTAAACAGATTACTTTTCACCTTTGCACCCTTGAGATGCCTTTTATTCACAACTCTACACCCACACAATAACAGTGCACAGAATGACAAATTATTTTGATATATTCAAGTCATAGAGGGGAAAAATTGCTGCATTTTTGACCCCCAATTTAAAGAACTTATTTTTAAAATTCTCCCAATGATAGGTTTTAATAACACAGTTGTTGGAAGTTAGCTCTGATACTGTTTACAGAACCAGGAAAATCTGGTTTGAAATTTTAATTCACTTTTTTCTACTTCAAATAAGATCATAATTAATTTTAAAAAGTCAATAGAACTAATGTTAATATTAAAATTTGGTAGTCTATGCTGATGTTTAAATTGGTGGATTATAATCTAGTTCTGAAATGTGTTGCAGTAGAGTCCTTTCCATTTTAAATGATTTTACAGATGCATCTTCTTAATTTGACAATTATCATGAAGAAAACCCTCTAATCGTTTAGGTGCATTCTAATGTTTTAATATATTTCTGTTTTATTTACTATTCTGCATACTTCTGTTTATTGTTTACAAAAGTGCAAATGATCATGTTTTATGTATAATTGTAAGAAATTCCATCTGTTCTGCAGAAGACAAGAAAAAAGTACCGAATTACTCTTTATTTCAATTTAGGTAATGCTTAGAAGGCATTTTCTTTACTTAGGTCAGTTTTGTTGAAAGCTCAGGAAATTATAAATTGGAATGACAGCCTAGATTTCAAACAAGAATAAACTCCCAGGAAAATAGTATATTGGAGCTATAAAATCAATAGGTAATATGAAATGTCCTGGTTTATGGAAGGGGGAAAAAATATTTAAAACTCACTGTGGTTTTAGTGATCTTATATATATATATGAATATATAAGAAAATATTTTAAATATATATAGAACTGTATATAATATTTATCAGTATATACAATTTAAAACATATTAATACGTATGTGTCTATGTATACAGATACATATTTAATATATATATTAAAAAAGATTTCATCTAAGGAAAGCTGCTAAAATTCAAGAAAAATTTTCAGTTGAACTCTTCCAATAATAGTGCATAAAATGTAGAGTGTATAGGACTTTCAAAAAATACTTCATTTTGATAAGGTCAAGACATTAATACATTAACCTATACTTCTGTATGCTTCATAGCCACCAAACAGCATAATACATTGCACTGGTGATCTGTTCATGTCAAGATGATGAAATAACTGAGGGGAAAAACCTGGAATAAAATACTTGTTTACATTCAGAAAATTTAGTGGTATAGAGATAAACTGTCAGAACACTTTGAAAATGATTGACATGTAAATGTTCCTATAATATACTTGGGGTTTTAATTAAATGACTTGGTTTTTTTGTGCAGTGAAAATTAGTTCAACATAACCAAAAGTTATAAGTCATTCCAGTTAGCTCATTATTAGTTTTGACCTTTATTAAGTTTACTGAACACAAACCTGAAGTGGTATAAATTTAGGAAACAGATTTTAAATATTAAAATTATACTGTCACTGACATCAAATATATTGGAATTATTTCTGCTGGAAGATTTATTCCCATTTCCTTCCTTTTCTCTCCCCTCATGATGCATTTTCAACTCTTTGAATTCTAGGGGCTAGTTTTTCATTTTGGAAGGGTGATTTTCTACCATTAAGGGACATACACACAACAAAAGAAATCATTTCAGTAAGAAAACAGTAAGCAGATGAAGAGAACTAGAGAATGAAGTAACCAAATGTGGGATTTTTTTTCTAGACTCACACTCAAGCTGCCCATGTACTTCCTAATCAGATGGCATAAATTATTATGTAGAGTTATCTCTTCTTTCTGCCTTTCTTCTCTTTGGCCTAAAGACAGAATTGTTTGTTGTTTAATTGCTAAGAACACTTGCACTTGTGATAAAATACATATCCTCAGGTCCTTGAGGATATGAAGGTAGAATAGTTATTTAATTTTAATTTTATGAACTGGATAGCTATGTGTTAAGGCATAAAATAAGTGAAATATAGTTGTTGTGCTCTTTTAAATGTTTTTCCCTTCTCTGTTATTTGTGAAAACTCTAATCACACCATGATTATTCATGTTTTTGCATGATTATATTCATACATGAACACTGAGTAATACGCTGAATAACTTGCCTAAAGATAGAAAAGTTACTCTTTTTCCAATAATATTAATAGATCCAAAATTCTGCTTTGGAATATGAATATGGAAGTGACCCGTGCAACATGGAATGTCAGAGGTTATTTCTTAGTGTTGAATAAGATGCTATGGTTTTTACTCATTCCCAGTATAGGCAAGGTTGAGGACATCTGGCGTTACTCTTCAGAATTAAGTCTAACGTTATCTAATTTGAGAAGCAAAAGTACCTTTTGAAAAATATCCCCCCAGTAAATAAGGAGTCAAATCCATTTAATGAAAAAGTAATCTTCTAATGACTGCTACTTCAAATAAAGAAAGAAATTTTCAGAACTACTTTTTCAATTTCCAGGTACAAATTCTCCACCTTAGTTCCAGTCAGTGAATCTTTTTATACTTGAAAATGTTGGTTGCTTTATATTTGTACTGTATCAGTAGCAGTATGAGAAAGCTGAAAGAATTTGATTTTTTTCCCCATCCAGAGGTACCTGGATATTATTAAAACATACATCTCTGTTCAACAAAGTGTTTTCACTTAAATGCAGCTGAAGTAATAAACCCTGCATGCTAGTGAATATTCTTATATGGAATTTGTTAATCTGTGAAATTACTGACTAAAAGAGATTCTCAGTAATGTAATTTCTTTAAACCTTCATTATGTGAAATTTCAGTACCATTCATATTCGAAGGAAAACTTAATAAAAGTCCTCTGAGAACCATGGTGGTCAAACCTTCCCTGTTTCTAAGTCTGCTTGAAAATTGCCAGAACAAATGTAGAATAGCAGTGTGAATACTAAAGTGTTTCTAACATTGATGTTTGTTGTTTTGTTTCTTTGATTTTAATGTACTTACTTGCTTGGTTTTATAGATGTCAATATGTATATTTTTGTCTGAGTCTGGTATTGATATGAACATTGTTTTACCTTTTCAGAAAATGAAATTTTCTCAATATGTAGGATAAAGACAGAGAGCCAAGTAAAGTGATTAGAGTGGAGAGTGTGGGATTGTGAGGGAAAAATTCAGGTGACAAGATTAACAATAATGAGATTGAACCTGAACAGAATCTGTTGAATATGACTTACTGGATAAGAAAACTACTTGTAAAATACATAACCTGGTTAGAATCGAGTCTGTGCTAGTTGGATTGAACAGTCAGCCAGAACAAATCATGGAAGAGATAAGATGGTGTGTGCAAAAAGAAATGTTCAAAAATTATTCTGCCAGTATCCTTGAATTCCACTATTCAGCTGTGAATATTATTCCTGCCATGAAATATCTGACACCTAACATAAATGTTTAGGTCAACAAACTGTTTTTTGCACTGTATAGAGTAGACTGAGGATCTGTTCAAAATATTGCCATGCAGAGTTGTCATTGTTCAAAGACCTTATCTTGTGCTGCTTCTTTGTCACCTTCTTTGAACAGCAAGAACCACAAAATTATATTAATTTCTTAGGATCATAGAATAGTTTTGTTGGAAGGGACCTTTTAGAGGTCATCTACTTCAACTCACCTGCAATGAGCGCAGGGACATCTTCAACTGTGTCAGGTTGCTCAGACCCCCATCCAGCCCGGCCTTGAATGTTTCCATGAATGGGATGTCTGCCACCTTCCTGGGTGAGCTGTTTGAGTGCTTTACCACTCTCATTGTAAAAAAAAATATTCTTTCTTATCTCTAATAAAAATCAACCCTGCTTCACTTCAGAACCATTACGCTTGTCCTATCACTAAATGCCCTGCTGAAATATTTGTCCCTATTGTTCATATAGGCCCCCTACAAGGACTGAAATGCCATAAGGTCTTTTCCAGGCTGATCAATTCCAATTCTCTCAACCTTTCCTCATAGGAGAAGTGCTCCATCCTTCTAATGATCTCTGTAGTTCTCTGCTGGACCTACTCTAACAGGTTTATGTCCTTCCTATGCAGGGGACCCAAGCTGCATGCAGTATTCCAGGTGGGTTCTTACAAGAGCAGAGTAGAGGGGCAGAATCACCTCCCTCAACCTACTGGCCATTCTTCTTTTGATGCATTCCAGGATACAATTGGCCTTCTGGGCTGCAGGCTTACATCATGGACTCATGTCAAGCCTCTCATCCACCAGCATCCTCAAATGCTTCTTTGCAAGGCTGCTCTCAGTCCATTCATCTTTCAGGTTGTATTGATACCAGGGGTTGCCCTAACCCAGGCACAGCACCTTGAACTTGGCCTTGTTAAATCTCATGAGGTGCTCATGGGTCCATTTTTGAAGCTTATCTAGGTCCCTATGTGTGACATCCCATCCCTCAGGTGTGTCAACCACAGCACTCAGCTTGGTGTAGTCTTGGACTTGAGTGAGGGTGCACTCAACCCCACTGTCTATGTCATTGATGAAGACACTAAATAACACTGGTCCCAGTATGGACCCCTGCGGGACACCAGTTGTCCATCAGATCTCTGAGCCATTGACCGCTGCTCTCTGGATATAACTGTCCAGCCAGTTCCTCATCCATTGAACAGTCCACCCATCAAATCCATCTCTCCAGTTTAGAGAGAAGGATGCTGTGGGAGACTGTGTAAAAGACCTTAGAGTAGTCCAGATAGACAATGACTATACCCTTCCTTTGTCCACTGATGCAGTCCATCCATCGTAGAAGGCTGGTTGGTTAGGCAGGACTTACCCTTGGTGAAGCTGTGCTGGCTGTACTGAATCACCTCCATGGCCTCCATGTGCCTTAGCATAGCTTCTAAGAGGATTCTGTTCCATGATCTGTCCAGTCGCAGAAGTGAGGCTGACAGGTCGGTAGTTCCAGGGTCCCTTTTTAAAGATGGGTAAAATGTTTCACCTTTTCCAGTCACCTGGGACTTCATCTGACTGCCATGACTTTTCAAATAACATGGAGAGTGGCTTGTCAAATACATTGAACAGTTCCCTCATGGCTCTGGAATGCAGCTCATCAGATCCCATAGACTTATGTATGTTCAGGTTCCTCAGGTCATCATGAACCTGATCTTCTCTTACAGTGAGAGGGACTTCACTCTTCCAGTTCCTGTCTTGCAGTCCATCATTCAAGAGGCGTGAGAAGACAAGTTGCCAGTAAAGACCGAGGCAAACAAAATTAGATCTGTTGATCACTACTATTGTTAGTAATATCAGCAAGCTCTTATGTTCTAATGTAGTCAATATACTAAGAGTACTCCATAGTCCCCTGGTCCATTCTGCTTAGAACACTTAAAAAAGCAATCCTTAGTGCTTATCAAACTAAATATTAGGGAAA
>NW_008654510.1:23785-40136 GCF_000695815.1 Acanthisitta chloris
ATACTGCTGTATAAATTAACCTGCTTCTTGACTCCTGCTGTTGCTCTGGCCTCTGCATTTTGGAAGGATATAGAAAAGTTGAAGAAAGTTCAGAGAAAGCAAAGATTGTCAAACACATAGATGAGTTTCTGATTGAAAAGTGATTGACTTGTGTAGGACTCTGCAGCTTGGAAAATAAGTAGAACTGTGGGAGGAAGTGAGATACACAGATTGGAAAGTCATGAATCACAGAGATAGCACTGGAAATATTTATTAGGTCTGTTTTGGCTGCCAAAAATCATAGAATCATATCATAGAATTTAGGGGCTGGAATGGACCTTTCAGATAATCTGAAAGGTCCCAACCCCTCTGCCATGGGCAGGGACACCTCACTAAGTCAGATTGCTCAAGGCTTCATTCAGCCTGGCCTTGAACACCACCAGGGTTGGGGCAGCCACCATGCCCTTGGGCAACCTGTTTCAATGTCTCACTGCCCTTAAACTGAAGGACATACATTACAGAGACTTGCCCAAAGTCACCCAGAAAGTTAACAGTGGAGTAGGACATCAGGACTTTTGAAGCCTAATCCAGGGCAGCTGGAAACTAGGTAACAATCACCCTTCCACTTTTCACAAATATGGAATTGCTTATGTAGGGCTGGTTTAGTTTATAGTACTGTCTTGGAACACCGTGATTTGTATGAATACTTGTGAAGAGAATCCTTGACTTGAAGGACATTTATTCAAATTAAATAAGTCTGACTTAAACTCAGAAAGGAAGAGGCATATTTACTTTGTGAAAGTAAAGCAAATTGCTGGGGTTTTTATTTTTCTTCACCTGTGACTCTTTTCCCTTCTCATTTAATAGTAACCTTGGGATTAAAAGCAATAACTTTTAATTCCTAATATACATATCTAGTGTATTAGTGTAACAAATAGGCAAATAGCATATACAGGTTTATAATTGGAGATATAAGAAGAAAGGATTTTTCATTTATATACAGCATGGTGTTGGGTAGTTTGTCTTTTCATAGAAGACGTATGAAAGTTATATGTTTAAATAATAATTTTTCCTAGAAAGTTCTCAAACCTATATAATTCAAATAAATGAATAATAAAAATATAATTATGACTTTGAAAGAAATTTCAGTTATAATGTATTGACCTTCTTCTGTTTTTTGAAGCCATTTGAGCGCACTCTCTTGATTCTTAGAGCAAGTAGGTAAGAATCCTTCAAATTCCCAATGACCCTAATGGGAATTTATGAATTATTATGAATTATGAATTATTAACAAACCTGGAAGAAATTCGCTGAATCACAGAATGAGTATCATAGAATCATAAAGTCATAGAATGTTTTGGGTTGGAAGGGACCTTAAGGATCATCTGGTTCGACTCACCCCTGCCATGGGCAGGGACTCCTTTCACTACACCTGGTTGCTCAGAGCCCTTTCCAACCTGGCCTTGATAAGGGTAAGGTTGGAAGGGACCACAGCAGAATCATCTGGCCCAACAACCCTGCGCAAGCAGGGTCATTTTACCTAGATCACATTGCACAAGCTTGTGTCCAGATGGTTCTTGAATATCATATATTTATCCTTTTACCTCTTGTGGAGGCTATCACAATGTCATTTTTGAGTGCTTAATTGATATTTAAGTATGTGGTCTTTGTACAGTGGCAATATGTTTATTTTTGTACTCAACATTTTGCTCACTTTTTCTTAGAATTAATATAATGTGGGGGTTTTTTTGTTTATTTGTTTGGTTTTTTAAGATTTATTATTTCCCAAAGGAACAAATTTGCTTCTGAAAACCCTCAACCACTGCTATCCAATAACTTTTTCGTACATGTGAAAGTAGTTACTTTAGAACTCTGTATTTTCAGAAGCTCTTGCCTCTGCAAAGATGATCATAATACCATTTCATTCAGGTAAATATCTACCAACGATGGTAAAACTGCTGACAGTTTTGACAGAAGCCAAATTCTAAGGTGCCTTCCTACCTCAACCATTCTGTGAAAGTCTGGAGTGTTCAAATATGGTGAGCAGCCAGCCATCTCAAAATTTGACATTCTTAAGTTCTATGAGCCAAGAAATGTAAGAGCTATCGGCTGCCATTTCTGAAAAATCAAACTTGTATTTTCAGATGTGCCAATATATCTTTATCTTCTAGAAGATGTCTCTTTGCGTGCATTTCTCTGTGCAATATAACTTTGAGGAAAGATACTTGAAGTAACTGATGTATTTATTTTGGATGTTAGTAACCATTTTGGCTATTTAAAGAGAGCTCTTTCATTGCTATCATTGTATTGTGGTGCAAAATTGACTGAAATGCTCATTAAGGCAATGCGTATTTAACTTTTTAAAATTTATTTTAGTGTGTAAGCATTTACCTAAAGACATCTTGAAATTGTTGGGTAATGGATCACTGGGGACATCTCACAGGGAAGCTTTTCCTGAGGCAAAGCTCTTGTTTTGCACTGGATGCCACTTCATAGCTTTAAAGTTCACATGCTGCCCACTTGATGCTGACACCACGTATGCTCTGCAGGAATAGCTTTATCTCTGTAAAGTCTAAGTGGATTTTGAATCAATTTTTATACTGAAGGAACCTTTTTCCTTCCCAGAGAATTGTTTTCATCTCACTTAGGACCTGACCTTTTTTTTAAAAGTATTATTTTTTAACTTGTCCTGACCTTTTAAACACAACCAAAAAATAAAAGACAATACAGTTTCATTTATAAATCATTCAAATTTGCATTGCTTTATAATTAACATTTACTCTGCTTAGAGATTAACTCTATTTATTTACTCTCAGTGAGATATAAAGGAAAAATGGTACTTCTTGTTAAATGTAATGTTTTTCTTTGTTTCTTAGACATTGTGTTTTCACAGTGAATAGGAGACAAGCAAGGGCCAATGACCCCCTGAGGGCTGGAGCTGGAGACCATTGAGGCCAGCAGTGCAAGGCTTTGCAGCCAGTGCTGTTCCCACTGCCCCATCCAGCGAGCAGAGCAGGTTGGGGTGGCATCTGGAGGGAGACCCAGCCCCATGCATCAGGCACCTCCATAGGAGAGAGGACAGGCCAAGGACAGGCAGAGATATTAGCCCCAGGGCTTGGCAGGGCAGGATAGGGATGTGGGGAACAGGTGGCCAGCACTGCTGTGACATCACTGGGGCAGGGAATGATGGCTTCATGCTAGGGATCCTGGACCCATGGGCATGGTGTAGGGGGAGGTTCAGGGAAGGCTGGGCCCATTAGAGCCCTCCGAGTCCTGACAGTCATTGAAGAGTACTTCTGTGATATAAGATAATAGAAAGAAAATTTGCTTTTAGTATACAAAACTTCAGACCTAAAATTAGTTGGATTGTAATGCACTTATGTAGTATAACGTTAGCCACAGAATCTTGTTATGGCCAAAGGGAACACAATTTATATGGAGGTAGTAATTTGCGATTATTACAATTAAGGTTTTCATGGTCTGGTAATCTAAATTATCTAATATAGAAAAACATCAACAATAATAATACATTTTTAAAAGTAAAGAATTGCATTCCTTGTCTCCACTGTATTTCTCCTCTCTTATTTTCACCCTTTTCACTGTGCCTCTGGGGTGGGGATTACAATGAATTGAGAGGATCTAAGAGTCTCTGCTAGAATGACTTTGATGCTCATGGTGACAGGGCGAGTTTCCTCTTTGGTCTCAGAGTTTAGGGAGGGGTTTGATGTTTTCTTAAGACAGTCTGATTCTTTCTCATTGTTATGTCAAATAGCTTCTTCATGCCTAACACTGGATTTCAAATTGAAAATCTGGGCATTTAACTTGCTTGGGGCAAATATTGGATACCTGTTGTAGATACTCAAGAGTAAATGACAGATGGTTATTACTGGTTTTAAGATACATTCTTTTTCCACATATCTGAACTTCCTTGAAAATAAAAAAGAAGTGTCAAAATCATATTAATACAGAGCTTAAGCCTTTGCAAGTTTTGTTCTATCTGGAACTGTATATTTGACTTATGAATGGCGGTTTACTTATAGCACTGATCAGATATTAGGCAACTAATATTAATATCCCTCTGGCAGTAAAAGGAAAGTGAATTTGCTTATGTTGAAAAGCAATGAGAGCACTACAATATAATGGCATGCCCATGGTGACACAAGAAACAGAATTAGAAATCAGAACCTTTAAATTTTAAACTTACATTTTTGTTAAATGGTTACGATATACATTGCTATGTATATAGTCTGTATTGTAATTATAATTTAAGATTTGCTTATTTGATGTTATCCTATTCTTAAAAAGAGGAACTAACTCTTTGTCTTGCACTATGATTCACAAAACCGAATTAGAAAGAAAACAAATAAGACAAGATTGCCAAGGCTTTTTAGTTGACAAATAGAGTAAAGGTATTCTTTTAAAGACGACTAGGAGTAAATAAGGCCAATAGATGTGGATACTTTCCATTATTATAAATTATACCAAGAATTGTATCTTTCATTTCATAAAGTCCTATAATATTTTTGAGGTTCTTGAAGAATTTATAAGTTGAGGGATTTTTTTTTTTGTATGATTATATTGGATTACACATATTTATCTTGCATTGATGCACATCTCTTTTGAAAAGAAAGCAAGGTATGTCTGTATGAAAGTGATTCTTTTGTATTTCAAATCTCTGCTTTCTCATTTACTAACATTCCTTTATGTAAAACTTTGTTTTTTCTTTTGTGTTTTTTTCTTAAGAGGCCTTTCAAAAAATACTATCTCACTTAAGTTAATACAACCGAAAGAACAGTATCCATATGTGTCTATGTTGGCCATTTCATACTATTTTTATATTAAACAAGTAAATATTGTTGAAATAAAGTCTATTATTTGGACGGATACATGTGAAATAAAATAGAGATAGATCCCATTAGAGGTGTTTGGCATGACTCTGTTATCAAAAACTAGAAGGTCAATTTTGTCTGGATTTCCAGATTTCAAATGTAATCAGTTTGATAAGATTAAGGTGCCTAAATTTACCATATTTTCAGTATCATTGAGAGAAACATCTGGAAGATCATAGAGATATGCATTTGTGTGTACTGAAGGATGGCAAATATCTTATCTCCTGCATCACTGGAAGTTTCTGGTTGATGCTTAATTGTTACTTTCAGACAGGTCTGGTATATGTTTTACTGCAACAATTGATTTACATTTAAAATTGATATTAAAAAGTAGAAAGAGAAGAAAGAAATTACAGTAGAGAGGTTGGAAAAAGGTGAGGCTGGAAAAAAAAGCAAGTAAAAAAAATCATAAGAGAATTCAGTAATGCAAGGAAGCAAATTCTGGTACCAAAAAAAAAAAAAAAAATTAAATTATGAATCAATTCACACAATTGTGGGCAACATGAAAACAACAGGAACCAAAAAGTACTTTATTAAACTTCTGTCTAGACAGCTTTTGTAGCCTTTGCTGTTTGTATAAATCCAGGGATCATTGACTGTTTGAACTAAAGTCTAGAATCTTGTTTTGAGCCATATTTTTTTCAGTCATGTATTTCTTTAAATCCATAGTTTTATTTCTTTTCTGAATAGCTGAGAACTGAAAATCTATATGGTCAGAAGAATGTTTTATGTCAGCCATTAATACAGATTTTATGATCTTAAATGTATATTTATGTTTCTGATTCCTTTCTTTTCTATTACTTATAAATCAGCAGAAGCAAAACTGTAATTTGAATCTAAGAACAGGTAAAGTTACTATAAATTTATAAAAAAATAAAACCAGATTTTTTAAACGTAAGAAGGCTTGAATGACATATAAAAATAATTTTAAAAGATGATTAGCTTAAAGAAGCTGTTATATCTATACTAACTTGAAAATTCCTTCAATAAATCCAGAATATATTCTTCTAATTAGGTTTGTAACTTTATTGGAAATTTTTGCAAGTATCATGGGTTTAATGACAGAGAACATCAAAGAGAATGGTTAATTAAGATAGTAAAAAAATAAAAGCATCATCTTAATGGATTCACTGGTCACTACGAAGTTAAGTATAGGAAGGTTTTAACTAAGGAAGCTAAATAAGTCTTGACTAAAAGTCCTTGAGCATCTGAAAGGAGAATGAAGATGAAATATATTTATCACTCTTTTTTGAAATTCTATATGTAATTGTGACCACTTCTTTTTCTCTTAAATGAAACATGCATTTTATTTTTGCTTAAGGCAGTCCACACTTCTTTCTCAATTACCCATTACAAGATGATGGACTGGATTACTTCTTGTTAATAAGATACACAGGAAAAGTCCCAGGCTGACCTCATGTCAGACACCTTATTAGCACTGTGCTATAGTCCAAGTCCTATTTGGGGTCAGCTGCATTAAGTACCTTTAGTCTTGTTTGGGAAGTGTGTGTCTGGATCATATGTGTCACAAGGACTAATAAAATCCTGCATCTTGAATTCATCCTCAATAAATAAGATAGCGAATATCCCTATTTGCTCTCACATTTTTAACTCAACCTGGTTCTTAGGAATTAATCAGCAAAGCTAATTCAAATTAGTTAGAATAGCAGCTGGACAGTAGACTTAGACCCCATTTATTTGGTCTTACGAACAACTTGCTTGTACATCTGTTCTTCCACTGCTGAAGTTTAAAAAACGTATCTCTAAATAATCATCATAAACAGGCCACATGCTACCTAGAGCCCAGTAACAGGTGTAGTACTGCAGGGTTCTGTTATCGTACAAGTTCTGTTCAATGTGATTATCAGTGAGCTTGAATCAATGACAGAGTGCAGTCTCATTAGATTTAGAGATGACACCAATTTGTCAGTCATTATCTTGACACTGTCCCACACAATATCCTTGTCTCTAAGTTGGATGGACATGGATTTGATGGGTGGACCACTTGGTGGATAAAGAACTGGCTGGACAGTTGCATGCAGAGAGTTATGGTCAGTGGCTTATTGTCCACGTGGAGGCCAGTGATGAGAGGGGTCTCTCAGGAGTTGGTGCTGGGGCTGATACTGTTCAACATCTTTGTCAGTGATGTGGACAGTGGGATTGAGTGAACCTTCAGCAAGTTTGCAGATGACACCAGGCTGTGTGGGGCAGTCAACATGCTGGAGGGAAGGGATACCATTCAGAGGGACCCTGACAGGCTTGAGGCATGGGCCAATGCAAATCTCATTAAGGTCAACAAAACGAAGTGCAAGTTCCTACATCTGGGCCATGGCAATCCCAGGCACACCTACAGGTTGGGTGGGGAAGTCATTGAAACCAGCAACAAGAAAGACTTGTGAGTGACGGTGGATGAGAAACTCACCATGAGCCAGCAGTGTGCTCTAGCAGCCCAGAAAGCTCCTGGACTGCATCAAAAGGAGTGTGGCCAGCAGGTCAAAGGAAGTGATTCTTCCCCTCTACTCTGCTCTTGTAAGACCCCATCTGGAATACTGTGTGCAGTTCTGGTGCCCTCAACACAAGGACATGGCACTGTTGGAGCAAGTCCAGAGGAGGGCCATGAAGTTGATAAGAGGACTGGAGCATCTGCCCTAAGAGGACAGGCTGAGGAAGCCGGGGTTGTTCAGCCTGGAGAAGAGAAGGCTGCATGGAGAACTCATAGCAGCTTTTCAATATCTGAAGGGACCTACAAGGGAGTCAGAGAGGGACTCTTTGTTAGGAACTACACTGATAGGACAAGGGATAATGGATTCAAATTGAAGAAGGGGAGGTTTAGGTTAGATATTAGAAAAAAGGTTTTTACTGTAAGGTTGGTGAGACACTGGAACAGGTTGCCTAGGAAGGTAATGGATGACCCGACCCTGGCAGTGTTCAAAGCCAGACTGGATGAAGCCTTGAACAACCTGTTCTAGCAAGGAGGTGTCCCTGCCCATGGCAGTGGGGGGTTGGGATGAGATGGTCTGTAAGGTCCATTTCAACCTCTAAAATTCAATGATTCTATGATTATATTAGAGGACCAACAGTCAATATAGTCAAGGACAGGGTTGCCATAGGGACATATAAAAGCTGGAGCAATGAGCCAACAGGAATCCTACGAAACTCAACAAATACTAATGTAAAGTCCTGCACTTGGTTAGGAAGAACCCCTGGCAACAGGACTGTCTGATAGCAAGGAGTTGTGCTGAATAGATACTGTGTAGTGGAAGACAGCAAGCTGAGCATGACCCAGAAGTATGCCCTGGCAGCAAATTAGGCCAACAGCATCATGAGTTACATTAAAAAGAATGTAGGCAGTAGACTAGAGGGAAGCATTACTATCCTTTACCCAACATTCCTGTGACCATAGCTGGAATAGTGCATCAAGTTTTGGGCCCGATGACAGGGATGATGAGTTTTTCACTGAAGCAGGTTCAGTGGAGGGCCACCAAGATGGCTGGGACTGGAGCATTTGGCCTGTGTGGAGATGCTGGGGGACTTGAGCTTTTCAACCTGGAGAGGAGGGGGTAGCTAGTAGGAAAGCTTTCCCAAGTCACAGTCTTCTAAAAGGAAAAATAAAAAGATAATTTTCAAGCAGCTTTTTCACTCTATGAGATACCATTTTCTGCCTTAATTTTTTTCTGGTGGACACTTCTGTAAAGTGGCCAAAGGTATTTTTTATGTCCCTAGATTATTCCCTCAGAAATTGCTTGTAAAAAGTTAGTCCATTAGATTAATTTAAATGAGAACTTCTACTACGAGTTTATCTGGGGTAAATTTCTTTTGCTATCATGTTTACAACAGGAACCCTGTGTATACTTGTAGCATATTGCATATGCAAAGTGTGTGCATCTAGCACAGATTCATAATCTATTTTTGGAGCTTTGTTTCAGGCAAATGTCAAAGGCTCTTGCCTCTTTCTCTTACTAAAAATGATCCTGGAATCAAGAGCAACTTCCACTCCTTTATAAATAGAAAGGCTTATGGGTCTCCCATATGTTTGCATTATCCTAAGTTTTAACAGTTACAACACTTTTGGTGGTTTGTTCAGACTAGTTCTCTAAACTGAATTGCTTTGGAGATCATCAGCTTGATCTCTTTCCACTTCTAGATAGTTACAAATTTTTATGTATAATTGCCACTTCAAATCCTTCCTAATGTAAGCAGTCTAATTTGACACATGAATCAGTTTTACTGATTTTAACCTGTTCTCCTTCCACAGACACTCAGAGAAATGCTTGTCCAGTCTAGTAGGTCTGAGACTGCATTAGTCTGTGTCGCTCAGGTTCTCTTTCTTTGTGAGCTCATGCCCTGAGCAACAACTACTCTTTCTTACCCCCACAGCCATATCGTTTCTTCATACGATGAAGCCTAGAAGTTCCTCAAACCTCAAATTTTCTCAGTGATTGTGAATTAAAAGTGATGACTTCAGCTGACTGCAAATTATTGGTTTAAAGTTTACTCAAAAAGCAGAAATCAGTCTTCCTTTCTTCCTTCTTATGCTGTTTATCAGTGCCAGGGGTTTGTTTTTTTTTTTGGGTTTTTTTTTTTTTTTTGGTTTTTTGGTTTTTTTTACTTAACCAGACCATTAAAATAAAATAATAAGTGAGTAATTTTTTGTCATATGAGAAAATACTATTTTTAAAATAATCTCTTTGACAAACTGAAATGTCAGGTGTGACTGCAGGTGATTGAAGTGAAGAATATGTTACAATGCCCATACAACACAGGTGTTTCAATTGTTCTAAACCTGTTTTCATACAATACTCAGACACCAAAGCTCATGCTTTTACAGATTACAAATGGCAATTAGGCAAATATCAATGGATCTATTCTCCACAGTAGCGGATGCTTATGAGATTCTTTATATATAACATTAATTTTGTCTTAAAATCCTCCATGTAAATCAAACCATGCTGTTTACCTTTACTGATCTTATGCATGAGTTCTTTTCTGCAACATAAGTGGATGTGGAAGCCTAGAAATTTAGGAGTTTTGCTTGAAAGTTGCCTCTGTATAAAAGTAGTACTTTTCAATGTATAAGCTTTGGAGCTTTAAGTAAGGTTAATTTTTCTTGCTATTTTCTCTTGAGATTAACTTTCTTTTAAGTTGTTTTTCATTTAAAATGCTGGACTTCTTTAAAGCAATAGGATAGGAAATACCATTTGAATGAGAGTCTCAATATAATTTTGTTTGACTGCTGTTCTTGTACCTTTGCTTGCATGATAAAGATGCGTCCACATAGATTTTTCTTTAATAGTAGTGGTTATGTAACATTAAGTTTTCTTTGTTTAAATCAACATTATTCTGTTTCAAAATATCTTTTGGCCATGCACTTGTATTTTCTGTGTTTCAAATTTGATACCGATTTGTCAAAGTTTGTTATACACTGAATCATAAGTAGTCTAGTCTTTTGATATTATGCATTGTTGTGACGATTTTCTCCTTAATTCTGAAATAAAGAATTAAACATGTCTAGGTCTATTTTAGTTACTTATATTGCTGTTATCATAGGACAATGAGTAGTTTTTGACTTGGTCTCTGACACATAAACCTGAAGCCTTACATGGTACTTTTAAGGTTTTTTACTTTAGAAGGGAAAACCAGAACTGTATGATTTAGAGGTGCTGTAATATACAACAGATCTTAAGGCATTAAATGTAAGACAGAAAAAATAATATGTACCCACAGCAGCTTTATTAGTTGTCGGTCTAATGCTAAAGTATCCTGTTGTGGTAGTATTTTTTAATAGCATAATGAAATAAAGCATTTTTAGCCTAAAATTTCTGCAGTAAACAAAATATACTTTATTAGCAAGACTAAGTAATTTCATCACAAGGATCTATTCCATTTATTTACACAGAACATTTGAGGATTCTGTCAAGAGATTTGATATACTTTGTGCATGAATGATGCCATATACTGCTTAGTTCCTCTGGCAGTCTTATTTCCATTTTCTAGTGTATAGGTTTCCCTGACAGTGTGAAAACTGTTTGTTTTTTTTTCCATCCTGATATCACCCACTACACTTAAGGGGCAAGTCTTAAAGTCTATGTGAAAGGGCAGCTCAGAAGTAAAAAAGAAGTGTGGATTATTGTTTGAATGGCTTTTCAAGAGCCCCTTAATCACTAGTATGGAATAAAACCCCCATGTTTTAAGAATAGTAATATAACATAGGACAGCTCATGCTACATCAGCTTTTTCTATGCTAATTTTTTGTGATGAATTTTGTTATGCATTGTCCAATCATTCATTCCAGTCAATAGGAAGTTTCTACTGTGCTAGATGTTCTGAATGCTCACAGGTGAGAGACTTGGCTTCCAAATATTTGCAGCCAAATGTGGGGAATGGGGAAGCATGAAAAAATTCATAAAATATTAAAAAATCCCACATGGGTTATATATTTTAAGTACTAGAAAAGTTAGAAGTGCTAACTTAATATTTTCACAAGCAGTTCATGGACAATATTTTAACTTATCAAATATTTTGTGCTTAGTTTTTTTGAGTAAAAAAAAAATCTGGCCTATTGCAGAAATCAGAGAGCAATACAAGAATTACAGATGAAGCCTTTATGCAATCTTAAGTATAGATAATTATGTTCAGATGTTTTGTTTAAATGTGCAGTTTTTATTATCCATCTACCCTTGGCCTTGTGTCAAGTCTAAATGGGCTTTTAGAGCCCTGTCAAGCTTTGATGAAAAGAATGAACATATTTGGCAGCCTTATTAGCAGTTGGAGTACTGAAGCTTTGCCTGCTGCCTAGGTTACTATATAATGCTGCTGTTTCACTCCTCGATAGGATGGTTATCATTTGGGGGCCCTTTTAATGATATAGCTGTATATATTGCTCTAGCCATGCTGATTTCAGGACTGAATTTGCAGGGGTGGAAATTATGTGCTGTCATTATGACTGGTTCAAAAGTTTATAGTATAAGTTTTGAGGACATTTAAAACTTAACATGTAATATCACTACAATTGCAAATGTTCACTAGCATTAAACAATGTTCTGATTGCTTCAAATTTTTAAATAAAGCATATTGACTTTCCTCTTTTCATGTCAGTTGTCTTTACTATGTTAAACAGAGGGAAATGTAATCTCTTAGATTGATCAGGAAAACACTATGCAAAAGAAAAAGTTAGCATCCAGTGCTACTGTGTGTCCCACAGGTTCTTCTACTTTCATCAAAACTGCCTCCACTGGTGAGTTAGAGGAGAATATTGCGGCCACTACTGGTGCCATTACTGTTGCTAGCACATCTGCTGATCTTGCAGTATCCAGTGCAGTGACCACCTATAGACAACCTTCTGAAGAACAGCAAGTGAAGGCTATGAATATAAGAAAACCAATTCTGGAGTCAGCCATTTACAAGGAAGCACTCTCTCTTCATCAAGCAAATTTACAAAGCACAAGAAGACGACCAAGAAATGCTGAGCAGATAGAAAGAACTAAAGAACTTGCAGTTGTTACTCATAGAGGTATTGGATATTATTTTACTTGTGACCATGTAGTAATGAGAAAATATTTTGTATAAATTAAAAGAGAAAGTTCAGGTATCTATTCAGGAAATTTAAGTGATTCAAATGGGAAGGAGGTTAAATCTGCTAAAATTTGAATTCTAGTGGGGCAGCCATATGGAAAAAAAATGAAATTATTAGTAATATTGTCTTTGTAATTTATTTTATTTGACTTATAAAAAGACAAAAGGGAAAGATAAGGAATTTTATTTTGATGCCACTTTATAGTTTATGCCATTATATTTCACACTAAAACCTAGTGTGAGAGCTAATGAAAGTTAGAGAGAGAATTGAGATTATGTTAATCTGTTCTGCATATGTGTTTGGACATAATTAACTACAGCATAAAAAATGTACTTTATAAATAGAATAGCTGCCATTCTAAACTAATAGGTGATGCAGTTGTACTCATATCCCTTCTGCTTAAATCATCACAAAAATTCTGACTTTTTAAAACATCTGTACATTTTCATTCTATCAAACATGAAATCAATGATCGAAGCAAAGTTTAGAACACCAGGAAACTCAGTTGCAAGTATTAAAGTGGTAAAGCTAAAGATTTTATATATTCTTGTACTCAGATAAGTTAATCCGCATGCTGAAGTATTAATAGTGAATGTTTGGAGTATGAACCAAGCATTATTTGTGGTGTTAAAAGGTAAATATTGATAGCTGAAACATGAGGCTGAGAAGCAGTGATGCTGGAATGTGCTAATTTAACCGGCAGACATTCAGAAAAAAATTGTGTGTGGTATATTTTTAAACATACACAAGTTCAGAGAAGGAGCAGCTTTATTTTGCAGGCTAATGTTGTTGAGTACTATTTGGTTTTATTTATTATACATTTTTAATTTCATGTTAATCAATTGTATGTGAAAAAAATTATAAACACAAATGTATGAAGGGGAAACATTTCTATAGCACAAGCAATTTGTGAAAGTCTGATTATATGATAGATATTTTGTAAATATATCTTTAGATTGCAATCTGCTGTCCTACTGGATAATCAGCTAGTGTGTTATTGTAGCTTCATTTGTAAAGCTTTTGAAACAGCCGAGCTGTAGTTCTTCAGAATTTTAAAATATGTAATTTCAGTAGAATAACTGAAAAACACTGTGTTTGGTTTGCATATGAAATAGAAAACAGTCAACGGCGGTTTATGCTTAATTTGTATTTATTTTGGTACAAATCTGAAGTATTTTCTGGTTATTGGCTGGTATAAATTAATCAACAGAGTGTGGTTTGTAGTGGTCATGTAGCCATGCATTCACTTCAGAACATCTTTGATCAAGTTAAATAAAAAATACAGGCTTATTTTCAGTTATGAGGGAGTATCTGAGTGTCTGTAAAAATATTTTCTACTTTAAAGATATATGAGTTTACTAATTTGGAAGTTAAATTTGGCAGCAATTGTGATATACATAGAGGGTTTTTCATCTCTTGTTTGTAATCATTACACTGCAGTGTCCTCTCCATTGCTTTCTCACTGTCCCTTTCTTCTCCCCAGCCAGCCACTAAACACCACACAGACACTTGCTCAGCTCCCCACCAGCAGGATGGGTGAGAGAATCAGAAAGGTAAAGGCTAGGAAAACTCATGCATGAAGATAAAGACAGTTTAAAAGAGAAAGCAAAAGCTGCACACACAAGCAAAGCAAAGCAAGAAATTAATTCACTGCTTCCCATGGGCAGGAGGTGTTCAGCCCCATCACACACAACAGTTACTTGGGAAGACAAACACCATCACTCCAGATGTCCCTCCTTCCTCCTTCTTCCTCCCACCTTATATACTGAGCATGATGTCATATGGTATGGAATATCCCTTTGGTCAGTTTGGGTCACCTGTCCCAGCTGTGTCTCCTCCCAGTCTCCCATGCGCTTCTAACTTCCTTGCCAGTGTGGCAGTACAAAAAGCAGAAAGGGCCTTGACTCTGTGTAAGCTCTGCTCAGCAGCGACAGAAACATCTCTGTGCTGTCAATCCTGTGTTCAGTACAAATCCAAAACATATCCCCATACTAGCCACTGTGAAGTAAGTTAACTCTACCCTAGCCAAAAGCAGGACACAATCTTTATACAAAATCAGTAATTTAAAAAAATATTTCTTTCTGTGTCATACGCACAGAACAGTATGCGTGTGCATGCTATTAAAGTGGTATTCGTATACTCAGTAAAAGTCTACCATTTTTGCTTAGCAAACACCACTATTTGATAGTATAATCTCTTTGAATTCTATTCTATTCTATTCTATTCTATTCTATTCTATTCTATTCTATTCTATTCTAGTTCATATCATTTCATGCTCATTTTAATATGGAAGTACACATGCATACCAGCTAACTACCCCTGAGAATAATGGGAATCTTACTTCTGGGTTCAGTGGCAGTAGAGAGCAAGGAGTTCAAGTGTTTCAAAGGAAATCTTAAGATAAAAGCAAAGAAAGAAAAAAATAAACGTGAAACCTGATGATGACACAACTGAGCTTTCTATTCTCTCATGTAATTGGGAAGAATCCAAAATATATCTGTCTAAACCATAATCAAGTCTGATACTCACTTTTATTGGCAATATTAGACTTCTGGGGGGTTTAAAAGGACCATAAAGTTGAGTTTAAAAAATTTTACAGAGTATAATTTTTTTAAAACTTCTTAATTCTGCTGAAGGAACATGAAGTGGATTGAAATTGAAATATCTCAAATTGAGTCACTGGAGTTTTTTCCTGATTGTAATGAACCCAGACTTACACCCCAGAAATAAAGAATTCCCGTCACATAAGACAAACTCAGTGTAAACAATATATAGTAGCCATCCTTTTTTGCTTTTTCTTTTTCAAGGAAGAGACAAAGTTTTGCTAAAATCTTTTTATTCAGCAGTCATGATCAGCAGAGGTAACTGAACAATGGTTTAATTTCTTGTATTGAATAATGAAGAGTTAAAGTATTGTGCTTTTTACACCTTCAATGAACTGAATATTTGCAAAAAATATTTATCCATCCCAAAGAAATTTGTAAAGTGTAGAAACAAATGAGTGCCAGGTGCAAGCAATGCAAAAACACCACTATTACAGTTCATAATTCATAAATTAGATCTAGAAAAAATAAACAGTCTGAAAAAGAGATACCAAGGCTGGAGAAAATATTGCTGATTTAACTCCAGCTCAAACAGTGTCAGCCATACTTAATGGATTACTCCAGTCTATCAGTTCAAAGGTGACTCAGTGCTTTCCTTAGGATCTTAAATCCCATTTATTTTCAAGAGAACTTTGGATTCCAACAAATTTAATTACTCCAAACTTCTGTTTCTAAAGAGCAGAAATGTTACTGAGCATTTGCAAATTTTTACCCATATATGCGCAGTTGAGGATTGAAGTATGCACATGATGATTTTACTTAGAGGTTTGTTTTCAAAATCTTTTAATTTCGCAATATCTTTAGTCTCTATCTTTGTGTTTTCAGGTCTTTTTTAAAAAATTGATTTTTTATAAAGCCTTTATAATTTCCCTTTATTCCTCTTTTTTCTTTATGATCACTTGTCTATCCCACCTTACCTTATGCTTTTTGATATCTGACTTTATGTAGTATCTTAGTAATAACCATGAAAAAATGAATCGGGGAGAAACAATCTTGGTACTGGGTGTTCCCCGTTAAACCAGCATTTCTTTTTCCTGGGTCTTCTGGGAGAATTTATGATGGTAGCAGGAAAGAAGATTTTAAGATTTGTTAGAAGGAATTAAATCAGATGCTAGTGAAGCTTTTGAAGTCAAGAGGATGCTAAGAGAAAGTCAATTAATTATCTGAATTTTTTTTCTCTTTTGAATGATTCAGTGTATGATAGAGGAGCGATTTGGGATTATTCACTGTAAAACTTATAAGGATTTGTTAGAAAATATATATCCTAATTTTTTGAGGTTTACTTAAAGGCAGGAAGAAGTAAGGAG
>NW_008654510.1:40151-72843 GCF_000695815.1 Acanthisitta chloris
TTTTCTGAATGCTAAATATCTTTAAGTCAAGTAGATAACCAATGTGCATTTGACCTCAGGTAGTGTTTTTTCTTGGGGGCTTTTTTTTTAATTTATTTAGGAGTGAAACCCAGAACTACAAATTTGGGAGTCTGAAGACAGTAAATGTATTTTGCAGAAAGATAATTATGTTCTATATTTCAAAGAATATTTATATGTAAGAAGAGTCTTGCTAAATATCTTTAAGTCAAGTAGATAACCAATGTGCATTTGACCTCAGGTAGTGTTTTTTCTTGGGGGCTTTTTTTTTAATTTATTTAGGAGTGAAACCCAGAACTACAAATTTGGGAGTCTGAAGACAGTAAATGTATTTTGCAGAAAGATAATTATGTTCTATATTTCAAAGAATATTTATATGTAAGAAGAGTCTGTATTTTTAAAAGTTTTTTTTTACAACAATTAAAAAGATTTCAAGAAATGAGTATAACACAGATGTAATCTAAGAATCAATCATTCAATCTGAATTATATCAGTTTAATATATCATATACTCTTGGAAATACCCATTTAATACATGCAACAGGTCACATAGATTAGTTCTGTTTGGTGGGTGTACTGTATAGTCAATGGTTTGTTAATGTCAAGATTTTTATTAGAGAAAAGCTGATAACTTTGTCCTAAGCTTCTTAATATCTTCCCACTTGGAAGGAGGAAAGGAGATAATTTTTCGTCCTATAGACAAGTCTGGCATGATTACAATGAAGAAAGGGGAAAAGAAAATCAGTCATTCTGATTTCAGCAGCTGAGGTGTGTTAATATGCTAGTTGAATTATTGCTTTTTATACTTGCCTGTAAATTTTAGTCTCTGAACTTGTTCTTTCTATTTATATTTCTTACAGTTCCTGCAGTTCTTTAGTGTTCTTCATCACACCATACATGTTTACTTCAATAATTGGTATTTGCCCTCTGACGTGTTGTGCCATTATTCTCCCTCAGTAGTTCAGGTTCTTTTATGTGGATCACAGTATGTTGGTACACATCAAATGCATTGTAGTTAGATTATTGAAACAATTGATCATTAGTGCAATTATCAATTAATTTTAAAATATAAATATTAATCATACTTGTTTTCTTTTAAATAATTGTTTTTCCAAATTAGAGAAATTTGAGATACATATAATGTAGACTATAGTGGCAAAACTGTAATTTTGATAATTTTGAATGAGTAATACAGTGCAGTAATTCAGTGTAGTAATGCAGTAGTTACAGTAATTTGAAGTATAAATCTTCTATACAGTTTACTTGGCCAGGGTACTTTAGAGTTGAAAGGACTGGGGCCTTGGGGAGGTGGGTAGTAAAAGACAAACTAAGATCAAATCACATAAAAAGTGAAAAATGGAATAGTATGAAAAGTGTAGTCTGATTGTTCATCTTCTAAATGGTTCTTCATATTCAAATCATTGACCTATGCAGGTCATGCTGTACTAAAAAAACTGATAAAAATTCATGTCCTCTAATGCTGACATTCATGGTGCAGAAAGTTTCTAGAAGATAGTGCTGCATCAGTCAGTGTGTTGGGTCACAGTGAAGTTTATTTTGGTAATCACTAGGTTTAGATATTTTTAATGTAAATTTCTGAAGCCAGAAATGCCATCAGATAAAAAAATAGGTTGCTATATCTTCCCCCCCCCCAAGCCCATGCCATTTGTGCAATCCCTTGAAGTAGTGATCCCTAAGATAACTAGATATCTAATACTTGTTTTGTTAGAGTTTGGAAATTCTGAATAATTAATTGCATCACATGTGTAGTGAACATGATGGGTATGCAAAAAAAAAAAAGAAACTGACTTTTATGTGAGTAGCAAGTTCAATGCATTCAGGCTGTGGATGTGCTGTGCATGTAGATCATCCTCTAGAGGAAATACAATGAATTAGACATATGGCAAAGATGAACTAGAAGTATCATGCATAATTTATCTAGCATATCTGCACATGAGCAGCAAATGTTGGAAGTCCAGAGTATATCAGACTCCTGTTTCTGTCATTAGAAATAGCAGCTGCTGCAAGTAAAGTCTGCCATCATCACATATGGAAGTTTTTAAATAATCAGTGAATTACTGGTTCTGCACAAGTCAAAATCAGTTCTACACTGTATTCCAAACAAATGTCTTGTGTCACTTCAGAAAGTAGTTAATGAATTAATTGCTTCTTATTTCTCAGATAATTTAAGTCCAGCAAATATACTTCTTGCTGAAGATCATGTGATTCTGAATCTATAACGGTTTTTATTGTCAGCTTGTATCCCTAGAGTCTGGGTCCAATGCAGAGTAAAAAATAGCATTGATTTCCATTTTCTAAATAACAGTAATGTGGTGGGAAGAATTTTGAGAGAGAAAATTTATAGGAAATATTAACTTTTCTCTCTCAGTCTTGTGAGAAAAAGGAAAAAAAGTAGGCTTGAGTCTACTTTTCTTTTTTATTTAGATATTACCAAAGAGAATCCATTGAAATTGACTTTAAATAAATGTCAGAGATGAGAAACAGAAATATAAAGGTTGTGAGGAGGTAAACACCTTCCTTTATTTTCAGAGATACTGCACATTTCTCTAAAACATGTTATATGGGCATTTATATATATAGAATACAAATGTTTAGGCTCAGTCAAATAAGCCATCTACTGTGTCCACATACTATTATATTTTTTTGGATGTCACTTAAGGGGGGCTGTACATACAATCTTGAAATAATGACTTTGATGTTATGATGCTATTTTCTGTCTCCATTAGTGGAGTGGTAGTGAATATAAAGTAAATGTTCTGGAGTCGGGAAAAGCTCTTTCAGTGTTTGAACTACTTTGAGCTACACGTAATGAAAGAAGTATATAAGGTCAGATGAGGCCCAAGATTCCATGTTTAGAATAATAGTTGGTATAGTTACTTGTAGTAATGCAAACTGAATGCCTGTTTTGCATAGAATAGTGGTGTTTTAGTAGTCAGCATTTAAAATATATTTTATACTTGATTTGAAAATTTACAAAATGTAGACAAGAAGGACAATTCCTCTACATAAATGCTGTTAGATAGCTAAAATAAAGGCATGAATTTGTGGGTTGTCAGTGTTTTAAATAGATATCCTTCACGTAGCTGTATACCCCAATGCTTCCATATTGTAGAAGCAAATTTTCCGTCTCAAAATTTGTCTCATGTAACTCCCAGGATATACTCTTTCAGTGAAGCCAGAACTGTGCCAACTGAACAATCTTTTCTTCATTCAAAATTAATTTCATTTCTGGTGTCTGAGAGCTTGTTGTACTCAAGCTTTCTAGTGAAATGATACATCTAAATATATCTTTTATAATATACATACTTAAAACATATGTACAGATGCTTTTATACCTTAGGTCCTATTTTAATGCAGTACCTAGCCCGAAGTCTTAAATGTGGTAATTGTCTGGATTAGTTCTCTCTCGCAAGTGTTTGAATGCAACATGTATGCATATGAATATGCATAAATATACATAATTACACAGTTTTTTTAAAAAAATAATTAAGACAATATTTTAATTTTATGTGCCTAAAACCGTGGCTGTAAGTGTTTGAATCTTCCTTATCTGACAAATTAACTACTTGAAAAGTGTACCTGATTCTGGCCTGTCTGTTTGCTGAATAGATGTGGCTCACACATCTGTCATGTAAAATTTCTTACCTGGACTTCTTCCATTACCAGGACTTTTCATGTCTTTCCCTCTTCAATAAAACAGTTCCAATTCTCTTATGTACAGAAAACTTTGGTCCTTCTAAATTTATAAAAAAGTTGGAGAGGGGAGGGGAGAGGAAGGGAAGGGAAGAGACACAGAGAGAGAGAGAGTTGAGGCTGTTCAGCCAGGAGAAGAAAAGGCTTTGGGGAGACCTTAGACCTTGCAGTACCTAAAGGGATCCTACAAGAGAGCTGGATATATTTTTGACATGAGCCTGTAGTGATATGACAAGGGGGAATGGCCTTAACCTGACGGAGGGTGTATTTGGTTTAGATACTAGGAAGAAGTTCTTTATTCTGAGGGTTGTTTCCTAGAGAAGATGTGGATGCAACATAACTGGAAGTGTTCAAAGCCAGGCTGGATGGGGCTTTGAGCAAAAATGTTCTAGTGGAATGTGGCCCTGACTAAGGCAGGGGATGGGGTGAGGTGTAAACTTAGATTATCTTTAAAGTCCTTTCCAACCCAAACCTTTCTATGATTCTATGATTCTAATTACTTGTATTAAAGTAGTTTGAACAGGAAAGAAGGCATGAATGGTATTGAGTAGAAATCCCAGGGTAGATGCCTAAATTTTAAGATTTTCAGGGTTTTTGACATGATCTCTGATTTGATATCACACAGCTCTGATGCTCCTGTTTATGTTTAATCAGGTCACATGATCAAAAATTCATTCAGGATTATCAGAGACTTATGTGAATAGATGCTTGCCTGCATTCCTTCTCCCCAAAAAATAAGGAATACAAAGGAAGAAACTTGCTGTCTTTATGTATAAATGTAAAACAAATATATAAACCTAGAAGCCATATGTATTTAAAGTAGCGTTAAAAAATTTTAAGATTGTCCTTGCATTATATCACTGGACAGAGGGTTACATCAAATAGCATTTATTGATGTTCAATTAGTAAGTTTGGTCTCTGATCATTTTGATTTCCTTGATCTTAGTTTTCAGTTTTATTTATGGAGTGATTCTGAAATGGATTGAAGGAAGGGGCATAAAGGAAGCTTAAGGTTCACATTTGGTTTAGTTACTGCAGTATTATTCTCCAAAGCATTATAGAATCTTATCACTACCTTCCTATTACATTGGTATGCCTCCTCAAGAGTACCCTACTTTATTGGACTAGTCTAGTTTCTTGGCTGTTCAGAAATATGAGAACATACTAGTCTGTATTTGGTTATTTGTTGCATTATGACAACTGAATTATTTGTCTTGAGAGAAATGGGCATACCAAAGTTTAAACTCATCTCATGAGAAAGTAGTAGGTATCCTGGGCCAGATGAATTGAGCTCCTCAAGCGTGAGCTCTTTGTGGGCTACCTTAGATGTGTACAGCTACACTGTATGCTGCCATGAATCCATCCTCTGAGACTTCTCAAAAGTGAAATCCACTTTCACTACTTACTGTCATGTGCATGACATGCAAAATAATGCATAGTTTACCAAGTATGAAATAATACATTTATTGGGTAGGGTATTATTTTGTGATCATGGGATTGTTTTTATGTGTGTACATACATTTGCAGTCTGACACATAGTTTAGTGATGGTCCGTATGGACCAAATAAATTTCTATAACTTCTTCTTCACAGTGTATTCAGAAACTACTGTTCAATAAATCATCATACAACCCTCAGATAAAAGCAAAATTCTTCTCTTGTAGGGTAAAGATTCCTCAGAGAACTGGAATTGCTTGCTTTCCTAGTGGTACTTAATAGCCCTGGCAAAATGATGCAAATGATTATAAAAATCTTTGCATCTTTTAAATGTTTTTACCCAGGCACTCTTATAGCTATTTTAATTTCCACCTTAGATCTTGTGAACTCTTTTTGTGCCCATAAACTATGGATATGCCACTCACTTGTTTGAGAATGAGTAGAAACAAACAAAAAATCTAAGGCAGTCGTCCTTTTATAGTGTGTTATGATGATTTCTGAAAAGAAAGGACAAACAACTCTCTAACCAGAGCATTTAAACCCATCCCAGCACCCGAGATCATATATTAGAGCCTACTTCCATTTTACTTGGGTGCTGGATGAATAACTATGCCTGTCATCTGGTTCTTGAGGAGTTATACTGATCCTCGAAGAAAGCCAAAAGAAGGTTCCAGCTGTACTGCAACATTCATATTTATATAGAAATGGCATCTTAAAAAGCTCAGACAATGACAAGAGAGCATTGTTGTTATTCCAGTATGACTCTAGTGTGTGAAGTTGCCGTTCTTGGGTCTATCACTTCCACTGAGGATAGGATTGCTTACGGACTTAAATTAATTTGTGTGTGGGGGGAAGGCTTCTGCTACTAATAGTTAAAAAACCCTAAACCAACTAGCATTTTGTGGCAACAGATATGTTCTGCTTCTTCAAGTAATGTATTTCCCAGAAGAATTATCAATGTTTATAAATTAAATTGCAATGATACACAAGGAAATTTACATTTTGCCTCTTAAGATAAAAGCATCTCCATATTTATAAGAAAAATATGGTGTCTTCCATCAGAAGTGTAAAAATATTTATCAGCATATCCTATATCCTATAAATTGTCTTTCTTAGTAGTACACTGTTTTTCCCAAACCTTGTTCTGCTCTTGTGTATTTATTTATAAAAAGATGCCAATAATATTTTGCTGCTTTGGTATTTATGCAGGTTCTTGTAAGGTTCTTTGAATATCCACTGATTTTCTGTAAGAAGTTAATGGCTATAAAAATTACTTGATTATGTGTCTTCTCATATTAACTTCTCCTAGACCCAGTTCCCTTAATCTATGCTGTCTACACCAGCAGTATTTGCTTGTAGCCAACATAAACCATCTTTTCCCATGTATTTTTTTTAAATATCTATATTCTATAAAGCCATTTATATATATTGTACCTAAAATTAACCTATAGTTAAAATTTAAAGATTTTCAGGAGGTCCCTTTTAGTGGATGGTTCATGGCTCACACATAAGATGCACTTAGGAAACTGAAAGGCAAATTTCCTTGTGGTGTTCTTGCTTTATTCTTGATTACATTTTTTAAAAATATCTATTAAGTTTTGGGTTTATTCTCTTTTAGTAGTTGTTTTCTTTCAGAGACCGCAAGATTTGCCTGGATTAGTTGGCAAGATAATCCAGGCCAAAAGCCAGCCCAAAATAAGGACTTGTACAGAAACAGATCAGCTGTGGTCTTAGCTAGCTCCCTTCCATATCATTCTTTGCAAATAACAGTTTTCAAGCTAGAAAGAAGACAGCTGCAGAACCCATGACAGAACAATAGACTGTATTTTATTTCCTGTATTCAAATATCTTTTTTTTTTTTTTAATGGAGAAAGCAGGGGATGGACTCTACTCTTTCTCAACACAGAAAATGCATCAACTGCTTTTGGAGCAAACACTTATAATAATTTTCATTTTCCAGGTTCCATAAATGTGTGACAATGTTTTACACAATTATATGGTGCATGGAAATAAACGGTTTTGGCCATATTTTTTTCTTTTGTTATGCAGGAGAAAAGTGAAGTTCTACATCTCACTTCTTTCCTTTGTAGGGTATACAAATTGGTCTCAATATGTATTTTTGTAAATTGCTTCCCACCAAAGGTACACAATCTGAGCTTCTTAGGTAGCCAGAACACTAATTTATATATACTTCCACGATAAAATTTGTCAAATGAAATGAAATATTTTAGACTGTATTGCCTGATACATGTTTTTGTTTGTTGTTTGTTTTTTTTTTAACTAGTGAAAAAGGCCATAGATTTTAAATCTAGAGGATTTAAATTGTTTCCAGGGAAAGACAACAGCAACAAGTTTTCTATCTGTGAGTGTACTACTTTTTTGTTACTTTTTCTAGTGCAAGAGTGAAGTTTGTGCTGTGTTTGTGTGTTTTCAAAATTGTTTATGCATTTCTGATAATATAACCAGTTTCTCCAGTCTGCATGGTGAATTTTTAAATATGGTTCTACTCTAAAGGCAACCTTTCTATAAATCTGGCATTGTAAAAGGATGTGTTATTTGGTCAGTAATTTCACACTAAATTTACAGTATTTGCAAAGAAATAATTTTTCAGCCTCCCAAGTGTCAGCTGAAAATTTAGCTGTGAACAGGAGATCTGTTCTTTTAATTGAACATTAGTACTAGCATCAAAAGTCTGTACAAACCAAAGCCTGTCCTCATTTACAAATGTACAACCACGTATTTTTTTCAAGACACATATGAGGTCATTTTTTGAAATTTGTTTTTGATTCATGAAGTTTGACATTTTTAACTGATTAACTAACTAGTTTAAAAATTTCTGGAGATGCTTAGGTTTTAATTACAGAAAACAGAAACTGAACATGCTCAACATCTCAGAGGACCAAGTCCTGATTATATCATAAGGAGAAGTCAGGCAACTTTTTAGCACAAATGAAATAGGTGTGTCTCTAAATACATTAAAGAGGTTACTTTTGCAAAAGTATGTGCCATTTTTATAGAGATCATTTTGGACTAGAACCACATTTTAAATATTTAGAAATAAATAAAATGGACTAAATGTTTATCCCATGTCTGATTATACTACATTTCATTATTCTTCGCAGGAGTGAAAGGACTTGCTTTTGAAGCTCCTTAGGTTGGACATGTTTGCACTAATTGTTTTGGATAAAGTGTCAGTAGTGGACCCAGTTCCCAGAATTTAGCAGTACATTTTCGCATAAGTTTTAATTTTTGGTGCTAGATTTTAAACTGTCAACATATTAGATGTAAGTTGAGGTTTTATTATAGAAAGATGTCTTCAAGCAGCAAGACACTTTCACTTTTGCCATGTCAGAAAAATAAGGCAAACCAAAATTCTGTTCCATTTTTGCAATGTATCATATTGCCATATTCAACTTTTCTGTAAACTGCATCACCTAAATAGTTCTGTAAGGCATTTCTGGTTTTTTCAAACTTTGTATTATGATATTTTAAAATAAGTATTCTCTTATGCATATTGAGTAAATAGAAAGTAGGATGATTATATGACAAGAAATAACAGTAAGATAAGTGCAGTAGTGTTTATAAAGTACATCACTGAGGTCTGTTTGATGGCCCATCTGTGCTTATATAATTATAAATGAGATTAGTGCTAATTGTTAAGTTTTCTTCTACATAATCATTAATAGAAATTCCATATTTAAAATGAAGTGCCATACACATGTGGTATCCGATGTGATTGTTATGAAAATAGTGATGAAATTTATCACTATATTTTTGAACGTCTTTATATAATTTCATACATTATGATATTGTATATATTCTACTTGTTTCATTGATTGTGCAGAATAGATTACCTATATAAGTCAATAATAAGTGAAGGTGAAAACCCTGTTGATTTGTACATTTAGTGTTAGTAATCTTGTCATAAGTAAATAATTAAGATTTTATATTGTAATCTAGCATTTGGTTAGCTGGCCACTGTGGTAGCTGAGAAAATTGAAGAGACAATATTTCATGAGAAGCCTATGTATTTAGCTGTTGACTTTAGATAATATTCTCAGCTGGATCTCTACTTGCATTGCAATGACAGATAGGGTCACTAGAAAAGACCCAACGTCCATCATTCAACTGTTAGTGGAAATAAGAGAAGTGAATGCCTATTTTCCATTATGCCTTGTATTAGGAACACCTTTAGGAATTATCATCTAGCATTCTCATCTGTATGTCCTTTCATTATTTTGCTTTTTATTTTGATGTATCAATTATATAACATTCAATATTTAAATATACTAATGCATAGGTGATTTGCACAGACAGAGTGGTGATATTTGATATGTTTCACTTTGAAATAAGTTTGCGTCAACTTCATTTTAGAAGCATTGACCTTAACAAATGAATTCGTCGGGGGATCTGATTCAATCTGGGTTAGAACTCTGGAGTTTCTTGCTCCTAATTTCATGACCAAACTATGAATGAATGCTTTCCCTAGATGCCTTTAAGTTACTACGGGAAACCCTTTCATTGCTTATTGTCATAGGAGCATCTGGGGTGTAAACCAAAAATAAGTAGATAGATACCTCGGGAATTACATAGAGCTGTAGATATTATGTCTGTAAAAGTAACATCAATATAAAATTCATAAAATGTGCAGTTATTTTTCACGAAGAACTCAACAGAAATCAGAATGGATTTAATAATGTTTAAATGCATTTTAGATTTAAAGTCAAATCAGAAATCAGTTTAATGGTTTCTACCGATAACATTTTCTTCTGTATTTTTGCTGTTCTATGTCTTAATTTTAAAAATTTAATTATTTTATTGATTTTATTGACTTTCTTTAACATAAGCATTTATGTTTTTATTAATATTAATAGATCCATGTTTTATAATTTTAAAATGCATTTTGTAGAGTGTTTTTAGGAATTAAACTTTATACAGAAGATGTTAAAAAGCAATAGGATTTTTAAGCTTCCATTTTTGGTAGAAATTGAAGTTTATAGTAGTTCTTGTGCTTTGAAATCCGGTAGAATATTCTCTTTTAGACAACTATTTTCTCTACTACCTGTGTATGGGGAAACATAGTGTGCAAAAAAAATTAATTCTTTGAAATATTAAAATATGAATTATAAGAAATACAAATAGTTATGTTTAAATAATAATTTCATTTTTTTATAGTAAAGAATTTCTTCTTTGTGCATTGATACATGGTGCGTAGCCACATGGCACCATTATAATTTCTTTCATATTATTACCAGGCATCATGAACAATTTCCTAACTATGATTTGAATATATATTTAATATCAGAAAAGTTAAAAGACTGTCACAAAACTGAGGAAGTTCTTTTTCTCTCCTTGTTCTTAAGCATACTTCCTTTCCTTCCTGCATTGCTCAGTGAAACCTAACGGTCTACCCAAAGCTTTAGTGTCTTCTCTATATACACAGGCTACTTATGATGAGTCTGAATGTCTTATGCCTCATAATGAAGCACCCGGATAGTCCAAAGGGAAAGTTATTTCTAAATGCTTGTCCAACAAGTTCCTAAATACTAATTCCACAAGATGGCCTTGTGAAATGCAGTTTATGGAATGCACAATGTAATCATCAGAGGGAGATATATTCCAACACTGGCAGGAACTTGGGTTTCTATAGCCAATATGTTTTCATCACATGTACAAGTATTGGGGGAGAAAAAGACTGAAACCTGAAACCAGGAGGAAGAGTAATTCTGGCCCAAATGTCCCTTGAACACAGAGATCCAGATGAACAGAGGTTATCTTGGTTTGCTATTCAAGCAACCTTGGACATGCTGCAGTGTTTTTGACACAGAGGAGGGTAAATACTGTGGTTCCAGTTGACAATGAGTGATCTTGATAGGTTTCTGTGCAGTGTACGAAGTAGAGATATTTTCCTTTTAAACCTCTGCAACATTTCTATTTGGCCTTTGGCTTCCTCAGGGATACCAAACCAATTCTTCCCTTTCTGGGTGAGTAAGAAAACAAATTTCAAGGAAGGGAGTGGCCTCAAGTATTCTGAATTATAGTCTCATTAAAAGCTGAAATTTAATTAACACCCTTTAGAAATATGGTTAGAATCTACATTTTTTTATCCAGGTACATTATATTTACATTGTAATGTGGTTACCCCAATTATATGCAAACTTTTTCATTCAAGGAAAGTAAAAGTCTAATGCTATGAATCCATTGATCTGGTTCACCAGTAATAAAGATGAATAAAAGTGACTATTTTCTCTGCTCAGTATACATCTCTTGGCTTCATGCCAGCTTGAATGTTTTTTTTTAAACATTCTTCTATCAGGCCATGAATTTACCAAGTAAGAGCAGACCAACCTCCTTTGCTATTTTTTTTTTTGTTTGACTCTGCTACCTCCTGATTCAATGAGCTTCAAAAATTAAATCCAAACATTAATAGACTTATTTTTACCTAAAATTATTTTGGTAAGATACGCTTTTGAAAGCTGTAAAATTTGCAAGAAAGTATATAATGCAATGAAAAAAGAAATAAGCTGAATATGCTGAAGACTAGATTGCTACACACAAGTTTCTGGAAAAACATACAGAATGGTTCATAGGAAGTTTCTCTCTGAAGATCCATTTTAGTTTTTTGTAAGATAAATGTATGCAAATCAAACTGACATTTTGAGTTTACCTTCAGATCACCATATTTTGGGAATATCTACATTTTCAATACTGATTAAGGACAATTCTCTCAGCAGGAGCTTATGCATTCAAGTTTTATTGTAATTCAAGGAGAAAAGGTCAGCTCTTAGTGGAGATGACATTTATTAGCTTATGTTCGGTATAAAATCTTATACCCCTAAACCTGGTGAACACTCCTTTAAATGTTAATGTTTCTAAAGGAATAGTAATAACATTTCCATATGGATTCACTAATATTACAAGCAAAGAAAAGAGCTGATTAGTACATCTTATAAAAAACTTGTTACTTTGGGGGAAAAAATCAGAAAACACATGCTTGGTTTGTTATAGTGAGGAGAAATTTGTGTTGAAACTAGGTTATATGGGTGAACATATTCTGTAGAAATATACTTTTTCATATTTGTTAATTGCTTAACTCTGTATTTCCTAAAAACTATATTATTTTATCTTTTTTGTTTATTTTATTTTGTTTTTGTTTATGTTTCTGTTTTTTTCAGTAAATGAGGGAGGTATTAAACAGGCGTCCAATTTGTGTCCAGATCCTGGAGAACCAGAAAATGGAAAACGGATAGGCTCAGATTTTAGGTAAAATATAAACACTACCATTGTATCATTTCTCTAATTCTGAACTTGGAAAATGCTTATGTTACAAATGTGTTACTGTTGTTGACTACCCTTTCAATACTGATCTTCTCAGTAAAAAGTGAATTAGAATTCTGTATAGAATTATGGAATGCAATATAGCCGGTACTTAGTATGTACAGATAAAATACCTACTTGGAAGAGTGCATATATCTCTGATAATCTGGGAGAAATTCTATTGAAGGTAAGTAAAAGTAATTTTCTCATGCATATACTGTATTAGGTTTACAAATATTGAGTATATATGTGGCACTGGAGGTTTTTGTGAAGCACAAAACAAAACTGAATGCAACACAAGAAGAATAATGAAACCTTAGAGAAGAGATTTCAGAGATTATAGAAATGTTAATTGGAATCTAATATTATTTTATTTCAATATAAAAATATTGCATTTTTGACAATATGTTTTTCAAGAGCCCAGAATTTTGATATATGCAGTTATATTTCCCTAGTAGTCCTCAGAGTGGCTTAGCACTCTTAATACAGAATAATTTTTTAAGTAATTTTTATATTATCCTCTATTCTCAGCTGTCTTTGAAATTCCTTATTTTGTAGGGCAAAAAAAAACTTTCAGTACTCCTTCAAAACATTTTATGGCTTTTTGTCAGTGAACATATAGGACTCCTACTGTCAGGATCAGCAGTGGTTGATGAGCAGAGAGACACATATACAGACCTTTTTGAAAATGTTTTGAATTAATTTTAATATCTTTTCTATCTGATTTCTTTCCTTTTCAGTTATTGAACATTTATTTTTAAAAGGGCTGAACATGCATATTATTTCATATTTTATATATAGACATTTTACAATGTTTAAAAAGAATAAATATAAAGTCATGATCTTGTTTCACATCATATGCTAATTTCACATTATCATTATGTTTCCAGATCTCTTCATCTAAATGAGGAAACAAAATAGGAAGTAATAAGCAGAAAGGAAATTGTTAATTTTTACATTAATTGGTTTTATTGCATTCAGGTTTGGTTTTTATATTTATTTTTTCTTTTACATATCACACAGCACATTTCTAAACATTTGAAAATAATAACTGCTAGAGTAATCTGGGAGATGAGCAAAGACTTCTTGAAATTATGACACTTCATTCTTTTGCATAACTTATTGTACTTTTTTTGGTGTGTTTTCTTTTGTCTTTTCTCCTTGTAATCAAGCAGAACATAGAATTGAGAATGACATCCTTAGTAAACGTTCTAGCTAGCAGTCAGTTAATTATTGTTATTTCTCATAGTTATTATAGTTTCTCTGGTTTTGAGGAAAGAGGAAGTTCAAGGTGCATCAGAGAAAGCTTTATAATTGATTTTAAAAAAATGTCATTTCTGATATCAGCTGGCAAAAAACCCTTGTCATTTTCAGAGAGATAAAAATAAATTAACTGCATTTAACTGTCATGCTTTCTTAGACCAGTTTTTTGAATTTTAACTTCAGAAATATGGTTGAGAGTGAAAGCCTTTGACAGAAAACTACCAGTCCTTTTCTAGTGTTATCTCTGCAAGTGATCGCTGAAAGACCAAGATTATTCGAGTTAAACCTATTTGAGAGGAAGATATGATGATAATGATGCCCTCATCATTCTTTTTGGACCAAATTATTAGGATTTAATTTAACATTATTTTTCACTATACACTGTGATGATGTGACTATCAAACTTTCCTATTTCAAATAAATGTATGAGAAAATAAAAGCAGAATGTATTCAAATTACTAAACAGTAGTATACAAGATGTACCAGACATCAGAGTCAATATATTTTATAGTGTTTCTTTTCCCCAGTTTCTCACTAATCTCAGTGACTTTCTTCTCTTTGAGAAAAAAAACAAATCCAAATTATCTGTGAGGGAAGATCAGCTTTTCTGTCAACTCCCATGAATGTGATACTTAATGCTTATATGTATAGCATACTGATAAATCCAATCCCTTTATAATGGAAAAATAATTAGTATGTTTCTAATGAAAGTGAAAGAACATGGCTCATACATGCAGTAGCCACTGAAAGTGAAAAGAGAGAAAGTGAAAAGATTTGTTCAGTTTAATGACATTTTTAGTGAGCAAAAAACTCCAGCATAAATAAACTTCGGTTCAAAACAAAATAAAAAAAGATATATTATTGTGCTCTTGGTCTTATGTGGTGTAATTCTTGGGGGCCAAGATGTTTATTTTGGTGAGGAAGTATTTTTTGCCTTCCACCAAAGAATGTGTTTTCAGATTAAATTGAACTTTGCTTTTTTATTCTTTTCTATCCTTATTTTGATCAATTCTTGACACTTGTATGGAAAAAAACAAAGGAAAGCAAACTACAAAACTCAATAAATTAGCATTTCACTGATCTTGTTCTTAAGAGCAGATTCTAGAAACAAGTCTAAAATCCTCTGATTTTATGGGCAGTCTGCTTGCTTCAAGGTTTCTCTAACAGGTTGATTACAGAGCAATAATCGTTTCTGAAAGCACAGGCTTCTCAATACCCTCAGTACCACCTCAAATTTATGCTCAAATACTGTCTCCAACTAATTTAATGCAGCTAAATATTTGAATTTTCATCGTTCAGTTTCTTTCAAGATAGAAACAATCTGGTCTGGATAATCTTATTTAAATAAATCCAGTTTGGTGCAGCATCTCTTTAATAGGCAGGTGTACTCTGAGTTTAGCTCTCAGAATAAAAAACAAATCAGAAAGGACTAGTTTCCTTTGAAAAGATTCTTTCCACTATTTTGTGGTAGCCTATCTTTAAAATGCAAAAACATTGCATTTGGAAATAGTGGGAAGACATATACCCACACATGCGCACAATTTCTAGCCACTTTGTTGGCAGGTAATAATTACTTACTCTTTTGGTTATATTCCTCAAACATATTAGGGATAAATAAGGTGGTTTCCTATCTAAGGCTTGTAAAATGTCTTATGAATGTGAATGTTGAGATTTGTGCTTCTAAAGAGCAACACTGGTGCACATTAGTGATATACATACTTTATCCCTAGTTGAACACTTCACACATTGATAAAACATCATGCAGTGAACCAAAGCAGACTAAAAGTTTTCATCATACTTAATAAAATTCCTTTTTGATTTAACCTGGTTTCAATTTTTGCCCTTATCATAATGGTTGTTCAGTTGATTCATAAGCTTCCCAAGTAGAAATATTCTAAGTCCTTAAAAATAAATACGACAGTGAAAGAACATTGAAATGTTTACATTTAGTTGAAAACATATAGTACTATTGAAAATCTTTTCCAGGTTGTCTTATATCTTATACTTAACCTTTCCTGTCTTGAGGTCACTCTCTCTGTAATGAAGGAAATAGCTTTACTTTAAGCTTGTGGGGCTGTTTCCTTTCTGAAAAGGAAGTGAAAATTCCAATTACAATACCTTAATTTTAAAACACAGTATTTTGAAGAAGGGTTTAGTTCTATCTTTATTAAGATAAATCAAAATCAAATTTCGGCTCAATTAAATCTATTTTAGAGACAAACATGCTCTTGTCATGCCTCTTTAGTTTTCTTCAAATGTGAAGGTGTAGGTTTGGTAGCATTTTATTGCAGTTTCTCTCCTGTTCAGATTATAAACACTATCTGCTCTCAGCACTCTTGCATGTTCTTACATAGTTCTTACACAGGCTTAGAAAATCTGTAATGCAGGCTCTAAAACAAACTGCAGGATTTCATGACATTTTTTGGGACCTGGAACTCCATGTTCACCCTTTTCGATATTTTTCTAATGTGAAAATTCTCTATGGTTATATCTTGCCATTTTAAAGGCTTCATTTCTGATGCTAGATTCCTATTTGAGCATAATAGGCTTTTGCAGGTTGAAATAAAGTCAAGATGACTTACAGGTGCCAGCTTTTCCTGTACTGAGAAAAATATTTTACCTCAGAAAAAAAACTTGCCTTCATGGAAGTTTCTTAAAATTTTAGGTGCACTAGTGATCATTCTGTTGGAATTTCCAACAGTTTATTTTACTTTAACTTTCATACTGTAAAATACACATCTTTTCCATGAGTGTCCAGTTTTAAAGTCAATGCCATTATGGAAAACATGAGAAAGATGTAATAGATAAAGAGAAAAGTTTTACATGTGATCTTGTAGCCATTTTTTAATCTTTTTCTTTTTTTAAATTTTGGAGTTTGGCAGGCTTTTTTTCTTTGTTTATAGTGGAACAATCATATCCAGATTGAATTATACTTGGACAGGTATTTTATTATGAGACAAACATGTTCCCTCACCACCATACCAAAGTTCTGTCTTCATGAAATGACTTAATGAGTCCATCTCCATCCCTCTATCTCTGCAGTGTGGTCCAACGAGTATTTTAAGATGAGATTCTGATCAAACTTGGATTATAACAAAGTAGTGAATGCTGTCAGACAGACACAAAGATGTTAGTGTGGTCTCAACAATAATGATTCTGTTGAGACAAGGAAGCATATGAAGTTTGTATTAAGGACAATTTATTTTACCAGTGGGTTGAATTACAGGATAAATAAAGATAATATCTTCTTTCAAAACATTGGACTTAATATTGCAGATGCAGCCTCTCCAGTTGAGTAATAATTTCACTTGATCTGCTGCCACAACTTCTAATGCTGTGTATATAGTTTGCTTTATTCAGGATGAAAATACATTACTGATCAGTAGTGCAGAACTTTGTGCCTCTGCTGGTTGAGTTTCATGAAGTTTTGTTGGCCCAGTGCTGAACTTTCTCAGATGTCTGGCTTAAAGCCACTTTTCCTGCTTTAGTATGATCCATAGATTTGCTGGCAGTTCATTTTGTCTCACCATCAAGGTTGAGGATGAAAATATTAAACAGCGTAAGATCACATATTGACTTCCTAATGCTCAGCTTATTACTGACCAGCAGCTGAATATAATGCTGGTGATTCCTACTCTTTGAGCACAGCTGCCAGGCCAATTTTGAATATACCTATTCTGTATATATTCTGTCACCTCTCAAAAGATACTGCTGAAGAGGTGCTGTCAATAACCTTGATGCTGAGCCTTGTTATATTGAACACTATTATGTCTACCACTGGTCCATGTAGCCAGTCATTTAGTCATAGAAACAATTGAGTTGATCACATATAATTCAGCTTTCAAAACTCTGTGTAAGTGCATTTTTCTCTTCATGCTTTCCTAGAGCACGTGTTTTTCTTCCAGAAACTGATGCAAGGTTCCTAGCTTCTCTTTCAAAAAAAATGTTAGCCTTTCTACAGTCAGTAGGATCTTCTCCTCGTCACCATACTTTTTCTTAGATGATACCAACATTGCTTAGAATCAGTCAAACTTTTCAGCACCTTTTGGTGAAAGCTGTCTGTCCCTCTGCCTTTGAATACTGACATCTTCTTTACCTGGTGCTCTCCAGTATTGGCTGTCCCTCTTCTTTGCAAATCATGTTGGTACATGCAGATGCTTAGGAACACGTGTTGTAGAAATGGATGCAGAAAAGGCACTTAGCAATTCTGCCTTTACTGTATTGGATTTCAGCACAAGGTTGCCTCATACATTTATTAATGAACCAACATTGTATATGAACTTCCTTCAGTGACTAATATACCCACAGAAGCTCTTTTGATTACTAATGTGCTTTACCAGCCTTAGCTTTGGCTAGGGTCTGGTCCAAAGAGTCCAATTTAGTCACCCAGGGACCACTGAATTAGTAGCTCCAGTTCAGAAAATTCATTAATCATGAATGATTGAAATCCAGTAATGATCAGAAGAAGAACTATAAATGTTTGCTGTATTCTAAAGATTTTCTCTAAGGATTTACTTTTCATCACACTCAGTGTGAACATACCGGACTAAATGTAACCAGTCTGGCCTTTGGCTGCATCTAGACAATTTTGTTTGTTTGCTTAGTGTTTCCTGTTTAAATCAGTCCATGGTTAGTCAAAGCAAATATATTTCCATGTTATTTTTCTTCAGGTGGTCCTTTTATTTTAAATAATCAAAGGGGTTCAGATTTTCTCAACGTGGCTTTCTAAAGCAGATATATTACTGTGAAGATGTACTCTTGAGGAAGATATTCTTGTCTTCCCAATTGCTACCTTTTGAATTTTCCTAACAATATAGTCCCTGCAGTAGCTGAGTATAATTTTTAACATTAGTGATAGATCATCTTTCAGTGTCACAACTTTGAAATTGCCTTCAACTCTGTGCTCTGCCTTGTAGCTCTTTTTCCTCAGTCGCATATAGAAGCTTTTTAGCCTTGCCTTGCAACAGCCTTTACATTAGGTTTGCTTTTTCATTTTCTTCAGTTTTTCACTTTTATATCTTCCTCTGTTTTTCATGGACTTTGCAACTCTTCTTTATCCTTTCTTTCACAAACACTCTTATTTCTCATCAGAACAGGATCTGCTTTTGAAATAGCTTATAGAGCTGTTACTCACTATCAGTTTCTCCTTTTCTGTCTGTTCAGGTGACTATATCGTCTTTCATGTCCTCATTTCTTTATATCTCTGTAAAGCCCAGGTACTCCCCAAATTTCATCAGCTGTATTGTGCTGACACCATTCCTTTCTAAACATCTAGCATTTCTAACTTCCTTAAATTATGTTTGTTCTATTAAGTATCAGTTGACTTTAGTAACTATAGCAATCATAGATGCATTTGAATTGATTACCTAACAAAAGTTAATCTCTAGAATATGTGCTCTGTCTTTGTATGTTGAATGATTGCAACACTAAAATCCCCTTCTGTAAGGAAAGAAAAACTGGGCTGATTGAATGTAAATGTAAATCTAGGCAGAATTCTTTGAAATCAATGACTCTGTGATCTGATTTTTTTATATGTTTGAGTAAGAATGAAATGCCCTGCTACTATTCAGTATTGATGGTATGTATATGAATTTCTCAATGACCAAACTGTTAGGGAACTGTACCAAAACACAAAGAAGCCCAAAAACCTCAAGTAATTCCTTGTCTGCATAGACAATTAATTGAAAAAGCTATATTCTTCAGTTAAAGAAGAATTGGTAGAGAAAATCAAACTGTACATAACTTTGAGGTAGTCAGATTTCTGGATTTATTTTTAAAAGCCTCATGTACAGATACATATGTATACAAAATCATTGGGAAATGACAATGAAATACAATGGCAATGACAAATGTCATTATAGAATAATTTACTTCAACATGCTGTTTGATTTTATATGGGGACTTTCCTTATTCCCCTGTGAATAAGGATTACTCTTCTGTTTTCACAGAATATCACCACATCTATATTTAGTTATGTTATGAGTGGGTATTTTTGCCCTAGTGCTTTATACATAGTAACAGCCATAGTATTAGCTGTGCCTAGACTAGGGAATACCATTAGTCATGTAACTTGTTTTAGGTATTATATATAAACGAAACATCTGTTAATAGTAGGCCATCTAAAGATAAGGATAACTAAGGAAAATGGATTTGTTCTTTTCTACTTTTACGACGTTTTCCTTTTGGACACCTTTTCAAAAGATTTTGTTGTGTTTCTTGTTGTAAAGTGCTCATCTTGATTATATGGATGCAAGTATCTATGGAATCACTGGAGTTTGGTAAAGAATCCTCTATGTGTTTTTTCTGCAACGATTCATCACAGTTTTAATACCAAAACAGAAAGTTTTATCAGTACCCACTAGGAGGGTGACATAAGCAATGATACTCCTCCAAATTTCACTTCTTAAATATCCTTCACTACCAAATACAACCATACATGAGGTTTTCAAAATACTAATTCTTAGCTTAATTCACTCTTATCAGAATTTTTAAAATAACATCTTGGCTTTATTGTTTTGGGTTTATTCCTTCTAAAACAGGGAGGAAGAGTGTTTCCTAAATGCTTTTAGTTTTTGTCTCAAGTGTAAGGCAACACGCTGAATTGCAGATGTATGATTCTTCCTCATCAGTCTTATATAAGGAATAGGATAATTAATAACATCATCTTTTAATTAAAAAATGTAACAATAATAATTTCACAACTGATAAGGTATCAGGTGCTTTCTGAAGACCTTCGTGACACTGCAACTTGTCCACAGTCACATTTTATAGAAATACTTTATAGTTGTGAAAGACAAGCCTTTAAGAACAGCATATTGAAATTATGAAGTGTATGATAGTGATGTCAAAGAAAGGCCTGATATATTGACTATTTTTAACTGAAATCAGGATTTGAAACCATAATAGTATTATAAGAGAAAAATTATCTCAGGAATATACATTTACATGTTGAGTTAATAAACATTTAGAAACTGAAAAAAACCCCCTACCAATCCTCTCCTCAAAATGACGTAACAAACTAAACCAAAGAAAAAGCTCAGTTTTATCTGGACTTACTTCTTCTTTTGTTCTGTGTGTAGTTTCCAACACCAAATGTCAGCTCCATATGAAAAAGTAAAAAATGTTTTGAAGCTGGAATTAAAACTTCGTAAATAATCACAGCTAAATAGCAGGAAATATATTTTAAGAAATTTTTTTAGTTTCTTCCATTAATTTAAGAAACATATGCCAATTAAAGGAGAATATGTTCATATTGACATTGTAACTTACATTATATGGTAGTTTTTACGTGCAGAATCTTGTTACTGGCAAGAGAAACCCGTCTGCTTTTATGGAATCAAGACATTACTGCCAACATAATTAAAACCTGAACCTGCTAATCAAAAGATAAAAACCTGCTATTACTAGTAGTTATACACTAGTGCATTTCTAGTCCAAATTAATATAGGAAACTCTTATTAATAATATACCACATTTTAATACAAGAAACATTATTAATCTAGCCCTTTTCTCTGGTATTGTGCTTCCCCTTCCAATGCACCCTAGTCCTAAAGTCAAAAACACCAGACTTCCTCAAGAAGAATCAGGGGTGGGAGACATTTGCAGCAAATCATCTGTATCCTGAGATCTTCACTGAGAGGAATAAAATGTTTATAATGGGGATTTCTTCTTTAGTCTTGCGATTGACCTTTTGGCTCTTCTTCTAGGTGATTTCCTTATGTTTCTTTCTCTTTTCTGGCTTCAATTAACATAAATAACTACTGTTTGTTGCATAGCGCCCAGGTTTGTTGAACCTCTACTATATGGAAGTCTGAAGTTAGGTCAGAAAATAGTCACTTGACCTCCAAACAACTGTTAAAAAGAGGTAAACCAACTCAGGCCAAAGTGAGCCCAGTGAGGTCTGAACACTGTGCACTGTCAGGCTAGTACATAGCCTTCAGCCTTTTATTACTGGGAGAAAAAATTACTGGATTACATGTTTGCATTGTTTGTCTGGACTGTCACATCTAAAAGAATGGAAAAAATTGACTGCTACTGATTTGTAAAAAATGCTTCTTTTTATGTCACTGTTTGATTTTAGTTTGGGAGCCACAGTACAGTTCTCTTGTGATGAAGATTACGTGCTACAAGGTTCCAAAAGTATCACCTGTCAGAGGATAGCTGAAGTTTTTGCTGCATGGAGTGATCATAGACCTGTGTGTAAAGGTAAAGAGGAATTATTATCCTTACAGTGACTTGTCCATTTCTCATCTATCTATTGTTCAAAAGACAATCCTATTAAATTTATATTTTGTAAGTACGTGGATGTTTTTATCCTCGTGCCCTCACTTTCTTAGTGAGAAAGGATGTACCTATGCTGTTTTGTTTAACATGAACTGTCTATACTTCAGTGTGATTATTTTACTTGGGAAGTTATATTATGAAGTTTTCTTCGTAAGGAGCTGATGAAAATCTATCACATGTTGAATATTAAGACTCAGCATGATGGATTTCAAAATTGCAGTGATTTAAGCATCTTCATTGCATGTTTTATAAGCAGATGAGAAATACTTGAATTCAGGATTGGTAAGGAATAGAGAAGTCTACACTTGGATTTGACCCTGACCAAACAGATAAAGGGCAAAAAACGAGTAGGAGAAGAAAAATATGAATTGACATAACTGCAAAACCTAATATTGAAGAGCACAGTGTGTTTGCAAGGAATACTTTGGTATGGAAAACAGAAGGGACATGTATCTTTTAATTCAAGCCTATGGGTGCTTACAGTAATGTCCAGTGATAACTGTGAGATGTTTCTGAACAGTGGAAGAGGGAAAAAATATCTCAAGTGTAGTATTTAGATGGTATATATTAGAAATCAACAAAAGCTGGAAAAATACACAGGTGAATTTTTTGGTTTTTTTTTCCTTATACAATCTATATGTGACTCTCTGGTTAAGAATGAAATGCTAGACATAGCATAGAGTAATCAATTGTCCAAAGCTGAGATAAAGAAAAACAGAGTAGGTGTGGCAGCTACAGAAATAGGTTTACTATGGATCATGGTAGCATATGCTTCAATAATGGCATATCACGTAAATAAGTAAAAGGTTTACTTGTACATACACAAATATACATAATATAAACATTTACTATCCTACTACTGTATGTATAATTTATAGAAATGATGCTCAGTATGACATATATAGCAGAATTAATCATGTAATGCACATAAATGAAACCTTTTTTTACAGTAAAACTAGTAAGGCTTTAACTAGTAGAGTTTTTTTTCATTGTATTCACATATCCTAAATTAGATACTTATTTTAGGATGGTAGTCTCCTAATCTTCCAGTGTAGCCAGCTGGGTGTTGTATGTTTGTATAAGGGTGTTCTCACACACCCCTCTATGCAGTGTAACACTATGTGTTAGCCTTGTCTCAGTCTTGAATGGCTCACTAGAGGAGGTTGTCAGGCACAGCTGAGTAAATCAAGGATTCTGTTTCCCATCTCAGGTGCCTAAAGCTATGCAATGTGAGTACCAATGTTTCAAGAAAGGTGTGGACCAGTGAAAATAGGATAGATGAAAACTATGGAAATATCAAAATTCTCTAAAATATAGCTTACTATAAACAAGTGGGAAAGAACTGGGCTGATTTGATCTAGAGAATAAAGAATCTAGTGAAAGAAGAGGGAAAGTATAAAATATGATGGACTACAATTGTGCAAAGACAGGTTTATGGTTGGACACTAGCAAAACTTTCTGAACTAAAGAAATTTAGTGTTGTGAACAGAAGTCTTCAATAGCTTATGAGATATACATTTATCCGGGAGAGTTTACACTCATGTAGTCTCATATTGACCTGGGCCTAAATATATTTTCAAAATTCTTCCAATCCATATTTTCTGATTATAAAAAGAAAGAACACTCAGATTTCAAAACTGATCCATTTAAAAAAAGAAAAAAAGTCACCCTGAAGATCACATGTAAACATGGCTGAATTATAGGATTTATCTATGTATTGCATGATAACCATGATAAAATGACATTCCAAAGACACTTGGCTTTCATATCCCACATAAAGAGCAACATAAATGATAGCTGTACAGTTTTCAAAGGCAGCTCGGTAGCTTTATGGACTATGACCTTCAAGCACAAATGTTTATTATATACATTGCTTTTCACTTTGGTGTAAGTTTTGAATTCTGAGTAGCAGCAGGTATCAAAGTACTTAAGTATAAAAGGTTAACCACATTCTTCAGTCAGATTTTTCCCCCAGTATGACTAAGAACTGACATTGCATAATGATTTAAAAATCATGTCAGTAAACATGTGTCTAATTTTAAAATAATCATTAATACTGGACTAGGAATAAAAAGAAAACAACATATATTCATTAGAATCTAGCATTGTTCGGAAGCTTCTGTCTAAACGTGAAACTTCAGAACATGTATTAACTAAATGTCCAAACCCACCATTATTCATAGGTAGAACATGTGATCCAAAACTCAAAAGACAATGTTTCACTTCTTTACATTCACTGCTTTGTAGAACTAACTTAATCCACCTTAAAAAGGAGATGTCCAATATTAAGAAAGTTATTAGGAATTGATACAATGAAACATGGTGAAAAGTCAGATAGATGGTACAGATATTCTAGTTTAGCAAATATGATTTAAAGTATCATTAGTTGTGTTCAAGTACCTTTGGTATGCTGTAATTTTTGGTTCTTTCAATTAACAGGATGTTTCAGTTAGACTCTGAGATATACTAAAGATGGAATATAAACTTTCTTCTAGGCTAATAATTATGTCTTCTCTATGTTTCATGCACAGAACATATGATAAATATTTTGAGAGTATTTTGCATGAGTAGCATAAATATCACATAGTAACATGATGAAAGTATCTGCAAAAATGTGTGTGCATCTATTTGTCTAACTTGTATGTTTGTGTAGAAACCATTTGGGCAAACAAATTATGCAATTATGCACAAATGTTATTTTATGCAAGAAATTCTTATTTTCTTGTGAACTGGTGCAGCTTTGCATAGAATGAGGACACAGGTGGTGTGTTAGATACTTCACCTGTTATTCATTAAAATGTCACTTAGAGTGCTGCTTTTTATCATGTGTATTTTTTCAGTTTGAACAGTAGTGTTTGCAATTATCATCATTCACTTACATAAATTACATTGTGCACACACATGTCCCACAGTAATGATACATTTTTTTCAAAAATGGCATGTGAATATCAATAATTAGTTACATTAATATGCTGCAATTTAGCAGAGTTCTAAACAGAAGCTTTCCAATACTGTTAGATGCATTTGATTTGACATCATAAATCCTCTCTTTAGGAGTTATCATGCAATACCAGCTGGAACTGGCATAAGATCATATGCATGAAAGTGAACCTGGTATAAGTTTGAAGCATTTCTACAGGAAAAATATAATAGGACTTTGAGAAGGAAAACTGATACATCACTTGCAAAATATGAACAAACATAGTAGATGATCAACATCTTTTAGACCTGAAGACTAGTTTCTGGGAAAATTCTACTCTTGAATTTTGGCTGAGTTCTGAACATTTTGAATTCTAGAAGAGACTATGAGAAAATCGTAAAGTTATATCAGATATCTGGACAAGATTCAATTGTGTAGCTACTAAAACAGTTATCTTTTCTTTTTCATTTTTGTTTTTAAATATCTTTTATATTTCATGTCTCTCATCACCATCTATGTCTCTTGTCAAAATACTAATTGCATGAGTATATGAACCTGGTGAAGTAATATGGCAGAAAATGAAGGCATTTGCCCCATTGTGATTTACAGACAAGTTATATTGAAAATGGGTTAAAATTTGGAGCTATGAGGAAATGGCTTCTTGTGGCAGGCAAACAAATAAATTGACATACACAAATGGTATAGCAAGGTCCGTATCAGGACTGCAGAATACTCAGACTCTAATGGTAGACTTGAAATAGCTCTATGACTAATAAAGTTCTTAATTTTTCTCATCTAGGAGTTTAGCCAATACTAATGAATTTGACAATTACATTATGAAATGCATTAATGTTACTGTTGGAACAATCTGCATGCAGCCACCAGAAATCTTAATGTTGGTTTTAACAAGTGAGTCTTAAAATTTGTCTAGGCATTGAATTTCTATTTCAGACTGACCTTAGAACTCCTTATATAATTATTAAATATTTATAGATATCTATTTGGATAATTTTTAGTACTTTTTCACTTTCTGCATTTTATTGAAATTTTCAGTTTGATTCATCATCAAACCCAGATGCTTGGACTTTTTTAGCTGGACTTTTCCAGATCAATACATCGTACGTGCCTAGATTTCTTCTGGAGAGATTTTAATTTCTTCCAGTTTAGTTGGCCTCATGCAAATCTTGAAACACACCATTGTTACAGAATAGCAGAGCAATGTCTTTCCATCTTTCCTGGGAAAGAAAAAAAGGTGTTAAAACTATGACATGAGAACCTTAGCCCAGGCATTCATTGCACATTGAGTTATGGTTGAAGTCTGCAATTTAAAAGATGAAAATTTATTCAGTTGTTAGTTATTTTGTATTCCAAGAAATGTTCAATATATATGACTGTAATAACATGGCTGCTTATATCAGCTTCTCTGTGACTTCATTCAAGAGAGAAGGTTTAAACACTTCAGAATTGAAACCCTACTTATTTGTCTGCCATGAGATTCTGTGTATCCCTACAGGGCAATGCCATTATTACAAAGCCAACTAGCTTAAGCAGACAATTATCTACTTTATGAAACTATTTGTGAGTTGATAAACCTCTTCCTCTCGTTTACATTTCAGGAAACGAATCAGATACATCTATTCACAGCTGGTCCATCAGCCTTTTTATCTTCATGCCCGCTGCTTCTGTTTTCTGCTTGCTTGTTTTTCAGACCCTGTCCTGTGAAGCATTTATGAATGCTGCCTTTTATAAGTCTACTGGCAAGTCAGCAACGAATACAGTATTTTGGCAAAGCTCATTTGATATGTAGAAAGAAAAAGTGTTTTTGAAATAATTCTTTGTAACTAAGAAAAGGGCATGATTTAAATCATAATCATCCAATTAATAATCATGCTTCAAAGTAATTTGGATTGTTAGTAGAAAAACAAACAAATGATACTATGTATTTGAATTGGATTCTTACAAATTTAGAACACATTTTTTTGCTCTTTATTGCTATATTGGTCAGTTCATTTCACTGACTAAAATTATTTTTAAAACAGCAATGAATTGGACTCTGTATCTTTCACTTTATAAGATGCAAACATCAGTTTGATTAAAATGGATAAGCAAGCAGAATGTACATAATGAATTTTAGATCTTGCTTTTATAAATACCTTTATTTATCGCATATTTTTGAAAACCCTACCTCACTTCTCTCTGAAACGCAGTCATGTATCTGGACCTCTTAAATATGTTGTTGACTAGCAATATATGTCTATGTATACACACATACATAGATACAGCTAAAGCATCACAGATAAATAGGGCTGAAAGTGGTCATAGCAGGTCAGCTATATTTCCTTATGACATCCAGAAGATGTTTGTCTAACATTATTCATTTGCAAGGAAAGTGCTTTTAGATCTTACTCAAACACTTCATTATCCTTGCAAGCAGAGGGTTTTTTCTAATTCAAATGTGAACCATTGTTGATGTATTTAAACAACTTCTTTCAATGAATGCATCTATATAAAGGGCAGGTTTTTAATTTGTCTTTTCAAGGACTTATTGTATACTTCAAGAACGCCCACTCTTTTAGACTAACCAACAGTGGTTCAGTCAGTCCTTCCCTTCATGGGTCATATTTACAGATATCCAGCATCTTTCATTATTTTCTCAATGGGTCATTATCTTTCTTAAGATATAGTTTCAAAAACTGGGCTTAGTACTTCAGAAGGTGCTTTCACAGTGCTCAGTGGACAGAATGAATTACTTCTCATATTTTCACATATTTTTCTACCTATAACTATATGCTTATATTCCAGTTTGATTGTCTTGAGTGATCTGGACAGGCTAGGTGGGTTTGCCAAGATCAATGGTATGAGATTCAACAAGACCAATTTCTGGGTTCTACACTTCACCCATAATAACCTCATGCAGCACTACAGGCTCAGGGAAGAGTGGCTGGAAAGCTGCCAGCAGAAAAGGACCTGGGGGTACTAGTCAACAGCCAGCTGAACATATGCCAGCAGTGTGCCCAGGTGGGGCAATCATCCTGGCTTGTATCAAGAATAGTGTGGCCAGCAGGACCAGGGCAGTGATTGTCCCCCTGTACTCAGTGCTGGTGAGGCTGCAACTCAAGTACTGTGTTCAGTTCTGGGCCCCTCACTTCAAGAAAGACTTTGAGGTGCTGCAGCAAGTCCAGAGAAGGTGAAAGGTCTAAAGGATAAGTCCTATGAGGAACAGCTGAAGGAGCTGATATTGTTTAGCCTGGAGAAAAAAAGGTGATCTTACCATTCTCTACAACTACTTGAAGGCAGGTTGTGGCCTTGTGGGATCTGCCTCTTCTCCCAGGTGACTAGTGACAGTACAAGAGGACATAGCCTCAAGCTGCACCAGAGGAGGTTCAGGCTGGACATCAAGAGGAATTGCTTCACTGAAAGGGCTGTCAGGCATTGAAATGGGTTGCCCAGGGAGGTGGCGGAGCCACAATCCCTGAGGTGTTCAAGAAGTGACTAGGATGTTGCACTTAATGCCATGGTCTTGTGGACAAGGTGGTCAGTCAAAGGCTGGACTTGGTCTTTGTGCTGGTTTGAGCCTCTGTGAAGAAAGTTAACTCTACTTCAGCTCAAACCAGCACAGTCTCAGAGGTCTTTTCCAACCTAAATAATTCCGTGTTTCTGTGACTCTTTTTGTAATGGTAGGATATTTTTTGCTTAGGTTATGTTTCTGAGCTACTGTAACCCCTGAAGACTTGCTGCCCAATGACTTGCTCCTTATACTGTATTTGTGAATCAATTATTTCTGCTATTGTACTTTGTCTTATACTTGCCCCTACTGAGTTGCCTCCTATTTTAATGTAATTTCTTCAATTTCTCATTTTTCTAATTTCTCATTTTTCTAATTATGTTTGTTAATACATTCACAGTCCTTCCCAGCTCTTTGCTAAATTCAGGTTTAATAAGTATGCACTTCATTCTGCTCTCCAAGTTGTTAATGAAAATACCGAATGAACATGACCCAAGACATGTCTCTGCAAAACCCTGTTCAGTTATTCTTTCCTTTTGGCGCTGAGAAGAATCAGAGAAGGAAAGGATATCAGGATATCATCTGATCTATTGCAAGCAGGACCTTGGATTAGGTAATCCATGGCTGTCTCAAACCAAGTCTTCACTACTTGCAGTGAGAGAGTTTATACCACTTCAGCAACGTATTCCAGTGTTTACTAGTTCTTACCAGAGAGAATTTATTTACTTATACCCAGATGGAATTTCTCCTGAAGAAAGTTAAGCTTGCTACATTTTAGTCTGTCCGTGTACCCCCATGTAGAGAGTATTGCTGTTTTCTGTAACTACTTTCTGCCACTACCTGTTAGATAGCAAAGGACTGTGATTTGTTTAATTCATGAGTTTTAGAGGACCTACAAGGGAGCTGGAGAGGGGCTCTTTATTAGGAACTGCAGTGACAGGACAAAGAGTAATGGGTTCAAACCAAATGAGGGAAAGTTTAGGTTAGATATTAGAAAAAAGTTTTTTACTGTAAGGATGATGAGACACTGCCTCAGATTGCCCAGGGAAGTGGTGGCTGCCCCAAACCTGGAGGTGTTCAAAGCCAGGCTGGATGAGCCCTTGAGCAACCTGGTCTAGTGGGGAGATGTCCCTGCTCATGGCAGTGGGGCCTGTGACTAGATGATCTGATCTGTAAGGTCCAGCCCCTAAAATTCTTCGACTCTATGAGGGTTCTGATCTCTATGTCAAACAAAACTAATTCTTTCAATCTTTTTTCTTTTGTCAAGTTGTCCAGTCTTCTTGGTGGTCTTCCACTGGACTCTTGTCAATTTCACAATGTCTCACTTGACCAGGAGTAACCAGTAATGACCAGTGTTCTATTTGTGGGTTAAAAAATAATGGGTAGGGATGAATAATCATGCCCTTCATTTGCTTGCTCCTTTCTCACTGATTCAGTCCAGAACAATTTCTCTGCTTTGCTACCAGGACACATTACTGGCTTTAGCCACCAAGGCCCTCAGCTGCCTTTCAGCTGCCCAGGCAGCCTTCATCTGCAGTGCTTCTGGGGCTTATTCCTGTGTTACTTTAGATTTCACCTTGCTAAAACTCATGTAATTCTTGTTGACCCAGTCTTCCAGCCCACTGATGTCACTCTTTATAGTGGCTTTTTCTTTTGGTGCAACAACCTCTCCTCTCTACACAAACTTTGGAAGTGTGCATTCAATCCCATCATCAGTTCATTTTTAAATATACTGAAAAGTACTACACCCGTTACTGACCCATGAAGAACTCCATTCATAACTGGTTGGAAATTTGAGCCTTTAACCACTATTGTTTGAACTCTGCTGGTTTTCCAAACATATCATGGCCTGTCTGTCCCAAACATACTTTCTAAGTTTGTGGAGAAGATGTTTAAGGACACTGACAGACATCTTCCTAAATTCAAGGTAAATTATGTCCATAGCTCTCCTTTCATCTACTGGGTATATTAGAAGACAACAAGGTTGACCCAGTTAGACTTTATTCTTCTACTTGCCTTTCTGATGTCCTTTGGGGCTTTAAACTCTATGATTCTATGGTCATTGCAGCCCATATTGAGGGCCAAGACTCCAAACAAATTTTTCTTATATTTAAACAGTAGTTCTAAAGAGGCAGCTCTCCTGATTGGCACATTCTGCAACCATGTTAGGAAGTTCTCCAGAGTTCATTACAGATATCTCAGAGATTGCTTTTGCACCATAGTGTTCCTTTCCTACAAATATCAGGGTAGTTGAAGTCCCTAAGAGAAGCTAGGGCTTGCAGTAGTAGCTGATCCTCATACAATTTCCAGGTGTTGTCAACATAGGGAAAACTCTGCTATAGCATCTTCCATCCTCAGGAGAGGTCCACAAAAAATTAAAACCAAGGCTTTACCATTTTCCTCCAAGCCTGATCAAGTGCCAAGACAATATTGATTGTAATGGTTATTTTCCATCTGTTGGCAATGACTACAAATGTAATAATTTTTCAACACAATTGATTTTCATATTATTGGTCATGACAAGTTGCTTATACAATGTTGGCCTCTTCAGAAGTAAAAAGTTAACTTATTTTATGTTGACTTTTCTTCTTTGCTCTTTCCTCTACTTGCTCATTAAAGTCATAGGTATAGTCCGCATGAAACAAACATTAGGCATGCAGTCCTGATTTCTCTTTTGGCAACAAAACAAAAATTAAATAAATTGTACTGCAATACAGAAATAAAGAAGGCTCATATTTTTCCTCAAAAAATACTAAAGTATATGCTTAAATCTGAAAAACCAAGATATTTTATATTCAAGGTCAAGAGACAAGTACCTAGCACTAGAGCTAGATTCACTTGGTTTGACCCATGTTTTGTGAAGTCCTCCAAATACAAATGTTTCCACTGATCTCAAAACCCTGCTGTAGTTAAAAAATAAGATCTAGTAGCATTGCTTCCCCTTTTGTTAATTCAGAATTAAGGAAAGGAACTTCAAATTAAGTACAAAGTTATATTAATTCCAAAATAAAAAGTAAAACTTAGGGGTGTTAGGTTTTGTTCTTGAATGCAATAGTAATTAGCTCTCTTGCACTAGTAACTTTGCCTGATACTGAGATCAGTGAGAGGTAAGAGGTAATATGGTTGAGGTTAACTTATTCAAATTCTTTATTTAAATTCAGTATTAGGAGCCTAGATTTCACACAGAGATCATTAATGGTAAAAGATGAGGAAAAGGCTGAGGTACTTAATACCTTCTTTGCCCCAGTTTTGATCCCTTGAGCTGGGAGACAGAGACTGGAAGCGGAGCGAAGCCCCCATAATCCAAGGGGAAATGGTAAGTGATGCCATTTAGACACACACAAGTCTATGGGACCAGGTGATATTCATGCAAGGGTACTAGGGGAGCTGGCAGAAGAGGTTGCAATGTCACTTTCAATCATTTACCAGCAGTCCTGGCTAACTGAAGAGGTGCCAGTCGACTAGAAGTTAGCATATGTGAATCCCACCTATATGAAGGATCAGAAGAAGAATCCAGGGAACTACAGGCCTGTCAGCCTGACCTCAGCAAATATAAATCCTATGTACAAGAGGAGGAAGGAGAATCCAGGGAATTACAGGCCTGTCCACCTGACCTCTATCTGGGCAAGGTCATAGAGCGGATAATCTTGAGTGCCATCAAGCAGAACGTGCAGGACAATCAGGTGATCAGGCCTAGTCAGCATGGGTTAGGAAAGACAGGTCCTGCTTGACCAACATGATCTCCTTCTATCACAAGGTGACCCATTTCGTGAATGAGGGGAAGGCTGTGGATGTTGTCTACCTGGACTTAATAAAGTTTTTGATACTGTGTCCCACATCATCCTTCTGGAGAAACTAGCTGCTCGTGGCTTGGATAGGTGCACTGTTCTATGGGTAAAAAACTGGATGCTCGGGCCCAGAGAGTGGAGGAGGGAGTTACATCCAGCTGGCAGCTAGTCACAAGTGGTGTTACCCAGGGCTTAGTCTTGGGATGGTCCTGCTTAATATCTTTATCAGTGGATAGGGGGATCAGAGGCACCCTCAGTCAGTGGATACCCTCACAGAGAACATGAAGTTGGGCAGGAGTATTGATCTGGAGGGTAGAAAGTTTCTGCAGAGGGATCTGGACAGGCTGGATTGATGGGCTGAGGTTAACTGTATTAACTGTATGAATAAAGAGAAATTCTGGGTCCTGCTCTTGGTTCACAAGAGCCCCATGCTCCACTACAGTCTTGGG
>NW_008654510.1:72916-75370 GCF_000695815.1 Acanthisitta chloris
AAGAGTGGCTTCTGCCCATTCAAAAGGGCTGTGGAGGTGCTGGCCAACAGACAAGAAGGCAAATAGCATCCTGGTTTGTATCAGAAATATTGTGGCCACCACGACGCGGGCCTTGCACCACCTGTGTTCAATTTTGGGAAGCCTTGATGCAAAAAAGACATTGAGGTGCTGGAGAACATCCAGAAAAGGACAACAAAGCTGGTGAAGGGTGTGGAGCACATTAAAGGGCTGTGGAGGTGCTGGCCAACAGACAAGAAGGCAAATAGCATCCTGGTTTGTATCAGAAATATTGTGGCCACCACGACGCGGGCCTTGCACCACCTGTGTTCAATTTTGGGAAGCCTTGATGCAAAAAAGACATTGAGGTGCTGGAGAACATCCAGAAAAGGACAACAAAGCTGGTGAAGGGTGTGGAGCACATTTTATGAGCAGAAGTCTAAGGGAGCTGAAATTGTTTAGTCTGGAGAAAAGAAGGCTCAGAGGGTACTTCTTCACTCTCTACAGCTATTTGAGAGGAGGTTGTAGCAAGGTAGGCATCAGCAGATGCCATTTGCTGAAACCCAGTGTGATACAATTGTTAGCTGAGATAGATTCTCAAGACCCTGAGGGGCAGGACCAGCAGCTCCCAATGCTTTCCAGCTCCACATAGGCAAATCAAAAATGAGTCTTAATCTGGGGAATTTCAGTGAGATTTTTTTTTTTTACAGTATGGGGATTTGTTTATTGTTCCTCATTTTCTTAGTACTCTATTTTAGATCTGATTTTTTTGAATTCTATACTGTATTTTTTTTACTATGAAATGTGTCATTGCTATACAGTGTGAGCAATAGCAATGACAAAATTTACTGTGAGACATGCTGCATGTATAAACTTGTATAGTATCCAGATATAATTTCTGAATAGCAGCAGCTGTCGGATGTAAACAGATTATATTTTTAGGAACTTATCTTTTTCTTTGCAACTCAAAGTAAGTAAGATTAAGCTTGGAACATACCTCCTTTTACTCTTTTGAAGGAAGGTACAGCCAAAATGTAGTCATTATTTTGCTGATAGTGAGTTTCTAGTTTTCACAACTTAGTTAAATTTACAAAAGGTGAATTTTTTATAATAATTTTACAGTTATCTGCTAATTATGTTCACTGTGAATGCATATTCACATGTATGAATTTTCAAGAACAGTAAGACACATGTTTACAGGTAGTAATTATCAAGAACAAAAAGACTTTTTTTAAACTATTAAAGGGTAAATTTTGCGAATATTAGTGAACTAATTTTCAGTAAAGCAAGTGGTTCATTTAAGAAAGGTTTAAAGATCACTTTTCTTTCTCTATTTGAATCTTTAAAGAAAAATGCAAAGAAATTTGATTACTTGCTCCTGGTAAGACTACGTGGTGTCCTAAATTTTCACTTTTCCACTAGTAATATGCAAATTAATTCTGTACATCTGTGCATACATATACACACATATCTATGATTTAATATATTCTGCATATAAGAAATGTGCTAAAAATTCCTTTGTATTAATTCAGTTTAAAATACTCTGTTATTACATAAGTTCATTATTTTATCTTCTTCCATTTGTTTAACTGATTTTTGCTTTTTCCTATTTAGACTCTACTGAGTGAGTGGCCTTGCTAATAGCTTTCTGAAAATCCAGTTAAAATCCAACTTTGTCTTTTAGTTGAGAAAATTTTCTATGGAGCTCTAACAAGCTGAACTTTCTTGTTTTACGTATAGAGCTGAGATTTTGCACACATTTGAGATGGTGATTGCATTTTTATAGTAGACTGCATATCTTTTATCAGCTTTCCCATACTGAAGGTGCCCTTTGTTTATCTTTGTTCTCAGGATAATGCATTACACCATTTTGCTTGTGATGGGGTTTTTTTTGTTTTGTTTTTGTTTAAATGGAGATTTATACATATTTATAAAACAAACAATCTCTGGTTAATTGAGTGTTATTTGTACTACCTTCAGTATTAAGGACTGCAAACCCAGAAATATCTTCAATATCTTCTTGAATATTTTCTCTCTATTAGCTTTTATGTGTGATCATCATCAATTGTTTTAATTCAATTTTATTATCCTTTAAAGTTTATATGACAAACTTCCATATGTATAATTGTAATGCATGATTTCTCAGTGTGGGTTTGCATTAACTTTGTGTTCTTGATGTTTTTTCTGGCAGTTAGAAAGCACACATGTACATTGGTGGAATAAATTTCAGCCTTTCAGAAAGCCTTTTGTAATTACAAGGGAAGTAGAGAAGTAGACACCTCAGGAAATTAGACATTTGCAGCGTATGATGTGAGGATATGTATTTTGCAGACAAAAAATCTTTGCTGATATCAGAGACTTTTTAATATAAAAAATGGTACTTTTTAAACTGATACTTCGGATTTTTGTCTCCTATGGATATGTAAAGCTCCATTAACTACTATGGTTCTCTACTTA
>NW_008654511.1:0-200 GCF_000695815.1 Acanthisitta chloris
TGTGCCCTCTCCCTCCCCTTCTCCAGGTGCCTCCCGGGCTGATCCCTCCCTTCTCGGAGCTGGTGGCCGCAGACCCCGGGGCTCGGCCCGGCCCTGGGCCCCTCCTGCAGCGCCTGCAGCGCCCCGGAGCCTTCCTCACCTGCGCCCTGGTGCGCACCGGCCTCTTCCTCGAGCGCTTCCAGGTGGGAACCTGCCACGGC
>NW_008654511.1:366-1196 GCF_000695815.1 Acanthisitta chloris
CCTCAGCCTCAGCCCTGATCCCTCAGCCTCAGTCTCAGCCCTGATCCCTCAGCCTCAGCCCTGATCCCTCAGCCTCAGTCTCAGCCCTGATCCCTCAGCCTCAGCCCTGATCCCTCAGCCTCAGCCCTGCTCCTTCAGCCTCATCAGCATCCTCAGACTCAGCCCTGCTCCTTCAGCCTCATCCTCAGCCCTGATCCTTCAGCCTCATCCTCAGCCCTGCTCCTTCATGCTCATCCCTATTGCTTCACCCTCATCCTCAGCCCTGCTCCTTCAGCCTCATCCTCATTCCTGTTCCCTCATTATTATCCCCATTCCTGTGGCTTCATCTTCACCCTCATCTTCACCTCCATCCCCATTCTCAACTCAATTTCATCCTTATCCCTGTGCCTTCAAAATCACCTTCATCTCTGCTCCTTCATCCTCATCCTTGTTTTCTCACTATCATCCTCATCTTTAGCCTCATCCCTGTCCACTCATTATCATTTTCATTTCTCTTCCTTCATCCCCATTCCCATCCTCAACCCCAGCCCTGGTCCCTCATCTTCATCTCCATCCCTGATCTCCCTCCCTGACCCACCTGTGCCCTCCTCATGCACCTTGCCCCCCCCTGCAGCTCAAGGACCCCTCAGAGCTCCCCCTGACCCCCCTTTTTCCCCCTCTCCCACAGGTGGAAGACCCCTCGGAGCGCAGGACATTCCTGCAGGACCTTCCTCCTCTCCTGGAGACTCTCCCAGGGCCATTCCGGCGGCACAAGCTGCTCCCGAGGCTGCTCCAGGCCCTGGAGCTTGGCAGTGCTGATGCCAGTGCTCTGCCCCCCCTGCTCAAGGTGA
>NW_008654512.1:0-3721 GCF_000695815.1 Acanthisitta chloris
GGAGGAGGAGGAGCTGAGAACCGTGAGGAGGAGCCCCGAGCCGTGAGGAGGAGGAGGAGGAGCCGTGAGGAGGACGAATCCGCCCCGAGCACTCCAGCCCCCGCCCGCGGGGTAGGTAGCGACAGCGGTCGGTTCCGCCGCAGCCCAATCAAATTAAAAACGTCCTTTCAGTTTACCTTTACCTGCCCTAAAATGACTCGAGAGCTCCTCAGCCTATGAGGACAGGCTGAGGGAGAGCCTGGAGTTCAGCCTGGAGAAGAGAAGGTTGTATGGAGACCTCAGAGCACCTTGCAGGAGCTGAAGAGGCTCCAGGGAAGCTGCAGAGGGATCTGTGTTAGGAGCTGCAGGGACAGGACAAGGGGGAATGGGCACCAATTGACGGAGGTAAATTCAGATTAGATCTTAGTCAGAAGATTTCCCTGTGAGGGTGGTGAGACACTGTCCCAGGTTGCCCAGGGAGGCTGTGGCTGCCCCAAGCCTGGCAGTGTTCACAGCCAGGTTGGCTGAGCCTTGAGAAACCTGCTCTGGTGGGAGGTGTCCCTGCCCAGGGCAGGGGTTGGGGCTGAGTGATCTCTAAGCTCCATTCCAACCCCTGATGTTCTATGATTTTTTGACTGATTAGTCCATTCTGTGCTCCCACACTGCAGGTGCTCAGAGCAGTGGCCCTCAGTGGTCCCTCGCTCTGTGTGGAGGTCAGAAGAAGTTAAGGCAGCTGTTCTCTGCTGTGTAACCCCTGCAGATTTAGGTAGGCTGGCAAAGCCTGAGGCAGGTCAGAGAAAGCTGAGCATGTGTGTTAACTCCCAGCTACTCACGTGTGGAGCTCTGGGAGAGAGGAGCCTCCAGCCAGAGTCCAGCAGGGCTCAGCTGCCCCAGTCCAGTGCCATGGACACCTGCCCTAACTGTTCCAACCTGGGACACAGGTAAGCCTTTTTCACAGCAGTGTCCAGATTCACAACCTTGTGATTTGACTCCTTGCTTCTGGGTCTGACAGCCTGAGGCATCACACAGGAACCTAAACAGCTTCACAGAGTTGCTGTCTCTAATAGCTCAGCAGCTCCAAACCAACACCTCTGTGTCTTTGTGCTGTCCCTGGCTCCCTGGAGGGAATAACCTGGCAGAACACACACAGGGTCCCCACTTTGACCTCACAGCACAGTCTGTGAGCCATGGTAAAGCAGTGAAGAACATTCAGGGCCTGAGCTAATGTCAGTGGCTTCACTGCAGTGTCTGCACTGCACAGCCTGTGGCACCTTTGTAGGTGTGTTGCAGTGAGATAGATCCACACTGGATCTGCAAGGTGCAGGGATATGTTAATTGGAAGCTGTGCAGAGCACTGGGAAGTGAGCCCTCTGCTGTGTTTCCAAACGCACTTCACAAGGTCTGTTTCTAACCTCTGTGTCTCTGGCTGCCTCCTCAGTTGTATTAGCGTTGTGATAGCCTGGCCGTCAACAGGTTCTCATCATTCTTTCTAACGAGACAGTCTCCAGCACTTGATCAGTAAGGGAAAAAGGTGTGGCCAGAGTCTGCTGGTGGATTCAGGTGGATGGAGAGTGACAGCTTGCTTCCATGGTGAAGAACTTGCTGTGTTTTGTATTGTAAGGGGAGGGAATATCGTGGTCTAATCTAGGGGAAATGCACTTCTCTGCTGCAGAGATTCCACTTTTCCTGCTGCATTACATTTGGAGGTAATTGTCTAAACTGTGCCAAAATGAGCTAATTATGTGTAACTGTGAGCAAATTGGCAGCTCTGCTGTGTGGCTGTTTGCTTTGAGTGTTCAGGATATGCAGCTCAAGGCTGAGGGACTGGGCACAACCTGTGTTCATAGAGCTTTCCAAACCTACTGCTCTCTACATTAGGCAACATACGCCTTACCAAGAAAATCAAATAGTATTCACAAATCCTGGGAATTGTTTTCTCCTGTGGAGCAACACAACAACATTCCAAAGGCCACTGTGCAGTTAAAAGAAGTGAGAGGATTCTCTTTGCTACTGGGAATACTCCAACGCTGCCTTAAGTAATGTTCCACTGTTTGGTTTGTTAAGCTGCTTTTCCATTTCACACTAGATTACTTGCTTCAGGTGAAGAGTTGTTAAGAGGCCTTGTCACTTCTAGTGATGTGTCAGAGCTCAAGTCAAAACTGACTGGGATGTAACTAAGAACAGGTGCTAATCCCTTTATTTATTTTGATTCCTTTTATGTTTTCTGAGGCCTATGGTTGGAGGCATCATAATATTCTGATTATATTCAGTTTGTAGGAGCAACAAGTCTGACTTTACAAATGCAATGATCTGTACTTACTTGCATCCTAAATCCCAGTCAGACTGTCTAGAACTGGAACGTCACTGACAAAAGGAATTCATTCATTCAGTTTCACTAAAGCATTTTTTGCTTCAGTTGCACCAATCTCCCTGGGATATAAACCTCATTAACAGTTTACCCAAATGCATTTGCAGATGCAGTTACACACCTGTGGGAGAAGGGTTTGTTGCTCTGGACTCAGACTGTCACTGCTGCTAACCGCACATGTTTTCAGATGTTTGATTTCTCCCGCTCTGGTGCACATCCTGGTTTCCCAGGGCACACCCTGCAGACCGAGGAGCGTTTTGACTCCCTCTCTGGCTGTGTGCAGGCGCTGGGGTCTGGCTGACAGCAGAGCCTTTGCTGGTCCCTGCTACAATGGGAATGTGTTCTCCTTCTCCCTGACAGAGGAAGGCATTGTGTGTCTCTCTGAGAGGAGTTTGCTGTTTGAACTGCACTGATGGCTCCTTTGACTAATTATTGCCACAAAGAAAAAGACAAAACAGAACACAAACACCTCAATTCCTTTTTCCTTGCAATGCTAACTCTCAAACCCCTTTGCATCAAATCTTCATGGTTTCGTTTCTCTGCAGAAATAACAGACTCTGAGAAGGTTTTTTCACGTACTGTTGCTTTACACCAAAATTCTCTGCAGTTCTTGTTACTCTTTCAGAGTAACCTCAAAAGGCTTTTGCAGCCTTGTGCACATCCTTGTGCAGATTTATTGGGGACAGATCTGGGGACTTCTTAATTTTCACTTCTTCCAACCAAATCAAATGATACACAATGGACAACTAGTTCAGCTTACATTGCTCTGATTCTTGTCTGTGTCTGTGTTTGGTTTTGGCTTAGGCCCTGAGTGAGGATGGGACCTCACCAGGTGACGTAACCTGTAGCCTAGTTGGGAAAACAAAGTGCAATCTCTGTAGAAATCTGCAAAGAGCAAGCCCAAGAGAGCCTTGTGTTCTCTCCATCCCCGGGGAGGCCTACACAGAGCTGCATCCTATCCTTCACAAGGCAGAGCAGGGTGCAGATGTTCTCATTTCTACTCTGACCCCACAGAAATGCATTTTCAAACGGACTGAGGAACTCTTTGCAGCTTTGGGCTGTGAATGATAACATATCTGAGGTAACGTTGTTCTGTTAACAGTTTGATCCTTCCTGTAATCATTAGCTCTAGGTTTCCCACCAGGTTGTGTGGTGAGATGTTTAGCAGAGTTCCATAAAGCTTTACTGGTAACTTAATGAGGTGAAAAATTGTTTGGTCTCTCTATAAGTTAGGCCTAAACAACTAGGGGTTTGTGTCTGCTTTTACAAGGAGTGGTTGACCTAGGAAATGTAGTCACTAGTGTTGGCTTTCTGCAAAGTGTGTTTGAAAAAGGAGTAAGATCCTTTCTAGGTACTTTACAATGAGGAAAGAGT